>NW_004525043.1:49617-70517 GCF_000260255.1 Octodon degus
TTTTTGTCATTTTTGCAGCAATGCTACTTGGGCAGAGTGCAGGTCAGTGACTCACTCCGGAGAGTGGGAGGGCAATGTACCCTCACCAAAGCTCCTGATACACATGGTTTATGTGATTTCTACCTCATTAAGGAGAGGGGAGAAAGGAGCAGTTCAAGAAGGATCTAATGATGATGAATGCAGACCATAGTTGTGCAAGGCTGTCTTGATGTTGGATTGGCACAGGGTAGTGCTCCACAAGGCTCCTGCAGGTTGCTGTGGCAGTCAAGTCTCATTGGTGGTCTTCAGGTCAAGGAAGGGTGGCTGGTCTTAGGAAATTCTGGAAGGAAGGCTGGAGAGGGGGCTGTAGGTCTGCTATGTCTCCCCAGAAGTCTTCAGGGAAAGGAGGGGCAGCCAGACTCAGTGAACTCTAGCTGGAAGCCTGGGGGTGGAAGGCCTGGCTTACCATGTGTCTCCAGTAATTTTCAGGGCAAGGACCGGCAGCTGAACTCAGTTAAACTGTCTTGAACGTTCTTCTACTAGATCAGTTAATCCATAGCCCTTTCCTAAGCTTACTTCTTATGACGAAAGGGGAAAAAATAGACAGTTTTTTGCTAGCATGGCAACAAAAAAGGACCTCTAGTCCAATTAAAAGAATCTTCATTCCCACCAGTAACCTCATAAACCTGCCTTTCTTTTCCCCATTCTTGTCACTATTCTGATCTCTTGAGCTTCTAACGGAATTACCTAACAGTCTCTGTTTACAGGGTTTCTCTAGCTTACAAACAAGATCAAACCATCCTACAAACCAGTTCCAAAGACTTTTAATCCTCATGTTCAGATACAGTCACAGCAACCACTCCATATCTCTGCTACAGGTTTTCAGTACTATTTTTTCTTTCCAGTGAGGCACAATACTCAACACCTGAAATTTAGAGGAGGAGAGATTCAATTTGGCTTATAGTTTCAGGAGATTCTGTCCATGGAAGAAACATCATGGTGGAAAGGTCTATAGTGGAAAGGTGTTTATTGCCTGGTGGTCAGGTCGCAAAGCAGGGGAGCAGCACTTGAAGGAATGGGGAACAGATGTAAAACTCAAGATCACACCTTTGTGACCCACCCAGTCACATCCAGAAGTCTGCTTCACCAATCTCAGGGTGGTTACAATGCCAACCAATTTGTCACAATCACACAATCTTGTCTTTCTTTTTGTTTAGAAAAAGGACTAAATGATAAAATAAATGAGTCAATTTTTATTTTGCTAATAGCAGTTATAATGAATTTTAGTCACAATTCTAGAAAGATAGTAATTGGAGTAGCTTTGAATCTATGACCATTTCCCTGTTGTGCTTTAAATTCAAGATGTCCATCAAAAGCATAAACTTAGGGAAGTAATTGAATCATAAGGACTGTAACTTCGAAATTGGATTGACTCACTCATGAAACCATAATTGGATGAAAATTATCAGCTGGTACATGAGAATAACCTGCAGGACTGTATCTTATCTGTGTCTCTTCTTCCCTTGCTATTTCCTTCTCTTTCTGCTTCCAAGATGCCATGAGGTGTGCAGCTTTGCTCCACTGCATCCTTCTACCATGACATCTGCCTCACCCCAGGTCTGTGGCAATGGAAGTAGTGAAGCAAAGACTGAATCAATTAACTCTTTAAGCCAAAAGAAATATCTCATCCCTTAAGTCATTTGCATCTGTTGCTTTGTCACAGTGACCAAAAGTTGATTACCATATTCCCTCAGAAATATGCAGAGAAACCTTCCTGATGGCGAAACCAAAAATGGAAGACATCTATCACAAAACTATCCTCATTTGGGCTCTGAAAGGCACAGCTTCACCTGAATTGTTCAATATCAACATGTGTGTCTGGAAGAATTGGGAAGAGGCAATAAACTAGAAAGGAGAAAGGAAAGCCTCCAAAGTGGCAGAAACACAGTGGTCTCACTAAGAGCAATGTCTCAAACAGGGAAGTTTCCACTTGCTTCAGTCTGTGGGTTGATGCAAGGGACTTCCCTACTGCAGAAGTTAGGAAGCTAACACTATGGTTTAAATGTAGCCCCCAAAGTCTAGATGTTGAAAAGTTGATCTCCAAAATGACCATATTAAAAGGACTTTTAATCAGTGATCTGGCCATGATGGCTGTGACTTGGGGATGGATTCATTTTCACAGATGGCTCTTTAAGTTTGAGCTTGGCAGCATTTTGTCTCTTTTCCTCTCTGTATCTTTCCACTGTAGGATGCGACAGTAAGAGGACCTTGCAAGATGTTAGGCTCTTATCCTGGGAGCTCCCAGATTCCTGAACCATGAGCCAATTCCCCAACCAATTCTCTGGTACAGTTATAGCATCATGAAACAGATGAGATGCTAACTGAGGCCACTTTTCCTGCCTAGAAGTTCAGAAAAATTCACGTACCTAAAATTAAAAAGATTGTGTTGAAATTTAAAAGGGGGCCAGAGAGATAGCTCAGTAGAATAAGTGCTTGCCTGGCAAGTATAAGGGCCTGAGTTCAATCCCCAGTTCCAAAAAAAAAAAAAAGAAAGAAAGAAAAAGAAAAAAGAAATTTAAAAGGAATCGACATAGATGATAAATAGATATAAATGTTGTCCCTTGAGCAATAAAAATAGAACAAGAAGACATGTCAATAAAACACATGTGGGGCCGGGGAGATAGCTCAGTAGAATAAGCACTTGCCTGGCAAGCGCAAGGGCCTGAGTTCAATCCCTGGTTCAGCTAAATAAATAAATAAATAAATAAATAAGTAAGTAAATAAATCACATGTATTCTCTAGCACTGTATTTTAAAACAAGTTCTTCATTTCATACAGAATCTAAAAAAATGATAGATATGATGAAATAATTATGGATCAGAAAAACTCAAAAACAAGATAATTGAAAAAAAAAGTCTTGAAGAGAGCTAACAGAATACAGGAAAACATTTTAAATGATATCAAATTTTTAGAACAAAATTGTAGAAGTAAGCAAATACAATGCCCTTAAGAAATCTACTGGAATGGACAACTACTAAAACAAAATAGAGATATCAAGAAGAAATATAAGGAAATAAAATCCAAATATACTCAAATTGTTGTTGATGGAAAAACAAAAATTGAATATAACATATACTAAAATAACTATAAATCAAGAAAACCAGGGGCTGAGGAGATAGCTCAATAGAATAAGTTCTTGCCTGCAAAGTGCAGAGTCCTGAGTTCAATCCCCGGTACAAAAAGAAAAAAAAGAAAAGAAAACCTTTCTGAAACAACAATAAAAAGATGTTAAACTATATTTTAAAATACATTACCTCATATTTGGAAAAAACAAACCCAAACATTTAACACGAGGATGTATTAGGCTAAAAAGATTGGACTTCCAAGGGGCATCTAGCCAAAAAGATAGGATTACTATGAAGGCAAGAAAATGATATTATTATTATTGCAGTGTAGTGAAATTATTCATGCCAAAAAGCAATGACATAATAAGTTTAAGATTTTCAAAGATTGATTCTCAAATGTAAAAGTAAAAAATACTTAAGAAATCATGGAATATTGTTCCTGTGAACACTTCTTGTAGAAACTATTAGAGAACAAGCTTCAGAACACAAGACAATGTAAGAGAGTAAATATATTGTGAAGTGGTGATGTACTCAAACAGTACAGAGTGGATGTAGAACCTGCCCAGAAGGGAAGGCAGTTCAGTTTTTCACCACACTTAGAATATCTCATATAATAACCACTATTCCATGTGTTCCAAAGAAAAGGACTGTGTCATATTTTTATTTTATATTTTCTGTAGTACAGTGCTTTATGGATGGAGTTGAATTTGATAGAATTCTGTTGTCACAGGTTGTGCTCTGACCCAGTGAGAGACTATTGCTTCTGTACTCTCACACCATTGAGTTGTGTGAAAGGAGTTTCGAATCAAACCTTTAAGATTCTAGTCAACATCAAATAAGATCAGCTATTCCAAAAGAGATTGGTAGAAGAAGAAAGAGTACCAAGGAGGATCAGTAGCCAAAACAAAAGGTTTTATTTCATTGAGTACTTCTGTGTGACAAAATTATTTGATTTACCAGCAGCCATGGGTTGGAAATCATCATAAGAAGATTAGAGTTGCAATAGAAAGAATAGATTGTTTCAAATAGTCTTCAGCATTTAAAGAAATATGTTATGCATTTGTCGGTGTTTGTTTTCCTTTTCTCCATGGTCGTGAGTGACAGAAATTCTGATTTATACAATATGTCCTTTAGTAACTGCTATTGTGTGAATGTTATGTCCACCCCCAGTTCATATGTTAAAATCATAACCCTCAAAATCACAGTATTAGAAGTTTCAGCCTTTGGGAGATAGGATCATAGAGACACACCACTGATCAAACAGGAACACATTTCACACCTGGTACAGAATGCTTTTGTTGATGTTGAACTTCTCAACCTCTAGAAATAAATTTCTATTGTTTATAAGCTAATCAGTTCAAGGAATTTTTGTCATAGCAGCACAGAAAGACCAAGATAAAAAATAATTTTTACTTTTATTATTAATCAAAGTTGAATTTATTTTGCCAGTGGTTGTGCCAACTGTATTTGTGGGGAGAAGTACAATGGACACTTATTTTAAAGGCCTGTCTTCCCAGTAGGTGGAGCTATTAGGCCTATAAACTGAGGTAAACAGACTCCTGACTCTGTTTCCTCTTTCTAAATCCGAGTCCCACAATTTGTAATGGAAACCTGGAAGCTTATATTACAGACGTTTTGCTCTGAATTTTGTTTGATAGTTTGGTTTTCTCACTGTGATTCAAATTATTTGGGTTATCTTAAAGTTAAAAGACTTGTGGGCATGCCTAGAAGATGGGTAGTTAAAAAGCACACCAATGATTCTACATGACAGCCAAGCTGACAACCACTGGACTGGCAGAAGACAGAAAGCACATTGACCTTGCCCAGAGTGAGGATACGGAGGCACAACATAGTAAAAGGAAGTCCTTGGATAACAGTGCTTTTGGATTTCACCATTTAATCCAGAACATGCTTAATGAGCCACCAACACAATGTTTCCCAGTCTTAAAAATGCTGTTGTATTTTGTCCTATTTTTGAAAAGTTAGAAATTGTATGCTGATTTTTAAATACATCTCATGCCTAAAATGTGTTGTCTTATGAGCAACCATACATTATAGATAATATGTGCATGGAGTTTTATTACTGCTACAGTCTTTACCAATAAATTGAAGTTTTCCTGGAACTTCTTTTTGGTTGTCCAATGTGAACCACTTTTCATTTCCTTCAATTGTTAAATGATAGATATTTCTGGACAGACACTGCACACAGGAAGAGCCCAGCTGGCAGCTGCACTTGTCTTAATTTCCATCTTAGTGTGTGGCCGTCACAGTTGTATCATCACCCAGAAGGTCATTTCCTCCATGATGCTGCCAGCAAACTACAAGACTAAACCAACACTCTAACTGGCACAGCATAGCAAGAAACTCTATGAATGTATTTTAGAAGAAAAGTGAACATTTAAAAAACGTAAGTTTTTTATTGAAATTAGTTAGGACCACTTATTCTTTCTACCCCAACTTTTCTTCCTTTTAAAATTAAAAAAAAAATCTTTTATGTATTTATTTGGTACAGGGTCTTGCTTCCCAGCTGAGACACATAGTGATCCTCCTATCTCAGCCTCCCCTGCACTGGGGTTACAGGCAAGCACCACAATGCTGTTTCAGTGTCCAGAACAGTGTTTCTGGGGTTCTAGGGCCAGCACATCCTGTGGTACCAGGGATCAAACCCAGGTCCTTGTGCTTGCCAGGTTGGTGTTTAGACTGCTGAGTTATCTCCCCAGCCTACCTCAGCTTTTCTTCTGTCACACCTTCCTTGTATTAGGTCATATGTGGCTAAGGAAGATTCTTCTACTGGGACGCATGGGAGGTTTGTGTCATTTCAATGTGTGGTCCCTGGAAGCGAGGTTCCACATGTTAGTAGGGACAGAGCTGGAATCCATGCCTTGTCTTGCTGACCTCAAGTTCTTCTACTAGTTGGATCTTCCTCTGTTTAGTGATCCTTCCTATGGATGTCCATCCTCAAGCTCTGGTCTGGAATGGTAGCTCTTCCCTGTTTCTTTCTGGCACACAGAATTTTGTTTTGCATGTGCTGTTTCCTGTTTCACCTGCATGCAAGGGAAGAGCAGCAGCTATATTACCTGTCCCAACTGCACTCCTCACATCTGCTGAAACACACCTTCAATACTGACATTGGCAAAGATAACATAAAGCCCACTATGTCCCTAAAATGAAGGTGTGGGACACACTAACTAATGAGTTTCACTAATTCAAGCAATATTTATAATTAATCCTAATACGCAAGAAAACTTACCTGAAGTTTATGCCTCATTAATGAAAAATATGTTACAGCTTTCCTAAACTTGACAGTCATCCTAAAATTTACATATTACTTTTAATGACAAGTTATTAAACTTTAAGAATATTTTCTAATAATAAAAACAAATTTTATTAGCTATTTTAAGAGGAAGATTAAATTTCCTTTCTATTTTATGACACAATTGCACCTATACAAAAAGGCAGTATGGGTCTGGGAAGATAGCTCAGTGATCTAAGCACCTGCCTGGCAAGCTCAAGGACCCAGGTTCAATTCCCAGTACTGCATGCCTTGTAGGCCTTAGAACTCCCAGTGTGCCATGCTGGCCACTGAAACCAAGCATGGTGGTGCACACCTGTAATCCCAGAACTGGGAAGGCTGAGACAGGAGGATCACTACAAGTCCAAGCTGCATAGAGACCCTGTACCCCACCTCAAAAAAAGGCAGTATGAATTGTTAGTTTTTCCCTCTGTTGTGATATTTGTGGCTATGTGTCAGCCTTATAAAATCTGTAATTTGTTATAATTTTTAACCTAAGTATTGACTTTGAAACCTAATATTTTAAATGTAATTGTATATTCCACTTTTTTAAGAGGGCATACTAAAAAGAGTGAGTTTTAGGTTCCATAAAACTTAGAGTTAAGCCCAATGCCCAAAATTAAAGAAAGGGTTTATTTAGCTCATAGGTAGTGAGGTTTTAGTCCATATTTGCCTGGCTCCAAGATAGAGAGGCACATGATAAAGAGCAGCAGTTCATGGCCGAGGAAAACAGCAAAGAGCAAAGGGAAGAGCAGGAGCTGTAGTGGCTAACAAGCAAATTACCCACCCTGGGGGCAGGTGTAGCACTCATACCCATAATCCCCACATTGGCGGATGAATTAATCACAAACTCTAGAAACCACTCCAATGACTGCATGAGGCTTTGGGGGGACAACTAGACACAACATTCACTTTCCTTATTTTCTGTTACAGAGAAATATTATGCCCTGTAAGTGGGGGCATGGGTATTCCAGATGTAATGTTATTATATGTTTTGGGTAGCAAGTGGTCATAACTGGTACAAAGAAATTATTAACATTTATTATACTAGTTGTTCTCTAGATAAAACTTAGATAAATATGAAAATAACTAGCTCTTTGGATGGCTGTATACTAATAGTTAACATTATGAGGAAAAATAAAAACCTTACCTAAAGGAATAGAAACAAACAAACTAAAGACTGGGGCCAGAAAATAAATTAAATATGAATAGTTGAATATACAGTGGAAAAATCTCTGGAAAAAGTATGTATATGTATAATATATACTCCTTTTCATTTATAATAAATTTATTGACATTATATATATAGCAAAACTTACTAATAATAGTAAAAAGTAAAACATTATTTTAAATTCCATGTAGGAAGTTAACTCTCAAAGTCAATGATTTGATTTTCAGCTATTGTTTTTACAACCAGTCACTGCAACTGTGGATTGGACAGGGCTGAAAGTTGGGATTTTTTTAGGCTAATGGGGAGTACAAAATGAAAATGAAGAAAGCATTGTTGGAATGTCTCTTGTTCTCCAATTATTCAGGAAACTTTTTGGTTTGGAAATACCATAGTTTTTGAATATTGTAAATATGTTTCCTCAATGTAGGATGCTATTTCACATTGTAATAGTTGTAGATATAAAATTCTTTATGGGTTTACCCTTATTAACATTTTTATTATTTTCTGATAGGTAAACAATCATTAAAACAGTAGAGACCTGATTTGCATTTGCCATTCTCTGAGGTGAAAACAGTGCCAGCTTTGTCAGTTTCCATGCTACTGCAGGAAGCATGCATGGTGCACCACGTGGCACATGTGATCACACCCAGAGGTGTCCACAGCCTCTGAAGTGCAGCCTCTGGAGTGCAGGCAAGCATTAAACATACAGAATGATTATGTGTTGATAAGTGGCAAGCATTTATTAATTTGCTGTGAATACAATGTAATAAATTACACTTGTATGTTATAATATTTTAATATCAAAGTCTGTAAAATGTGAGAGTTTAACAATTGGGTTACATAATGTGAGCTAGCTATAGCATATGTATAACTGTGATATTTCACCAAGAAATAAATGGGGATATAGTGAAAAATGTACCATTAAGATACTCAGTTACTGTACATTTTGGAAGTCTACTCTGCCAAGGACTGGGGTTAGAGAGGACAATCATATCACCTCTACTGTTTGCTACCAAGAGTAACTATAGTATATAAAAATCACAGAAACTAAAGCAAGAGGTTATATTACACCATTCAAATTGTTACAATCATGGTACTCAAAAAGTATTAGAGGTGTGCCTTGAAAAACGCAAACTCCAAGAAATTCAGAGGGTGAGACTGGTGACACTCAGCTGAGGAAAATGAAGTGAAGACAATAACATGAGCAAAGAAAATGTGGATGGCCAGGACCAGCACAGTGGGATTGGGCCAGGCTAGAAGGCATTCGTGTGCAACATTGGGAAAGGGTGGCCTTTAAAATCAGAAATTTCTGATTTTAAAATATTATAAAGGAGTATTACTCAGCTACAAAGAAAGAAAAATTAGGGGCTTTTATAGGTAAATGGATGCAACTAGAGACCACACTCATAAGTGAAATAAACCAGACCCACATGTGTAAACATTATATTATTTCCCTACTGTAAGAACCTGAAAGACTAAATAATCTGAAAGGTTCAGGATACTATGAAAGGGAAAGAAAGTGTTCAAAAGGAAGTAACAACTGAGATGAGGAAAAGGAGAAAAGAAAGAAGGAAGAAAAAAATATGTATATGTATATACACAAGATAGCTTGGGTAATTCTACTGCTGATTTGTACTGGTCTATTGTAATAGTTAATGTTTAATTTTTTTAATTTTTCTTTCTTATTTTTAATTTTTTGGACCAATTTTGCATGCTTATATCTGGTAATTTGAACAACTAATTTGAAGACAACAATATGCAATATGATAACCATTGTTGAATTCCTATCATTCTGTTTAGTGATATTCTATATTATTTCTAATGTTCTTTTTATTATTCTATAAGCTCTAGAAAACATAATAGACCAGAAGGATGTCTGAAAAGAAAAAGAATTTCACATAACAGCAAAGGTTCAAGGCCATCTGAAAAAAATAGCTAATTAAAGACAGAAACTCACCATATGTTGGATTTGGAGAAATACTGTTTCATATTATAGGGGAAAAATAACTTTGAGGAGTAAAGGATTTTATTTATTAGAAGCAAGAAAATGTATTGACAACTTTTTCCCTTGTTTTCCTTGCTTAATCCTGTTTCTTTTTCTTAGAAGCCTTGAAATCAAATATGATATATCCCTCAACAGGCTCTTTTGTTTTTACC
Source organism: Octodon degus (assembly GCF_000260255.1). NCBI lineage: Eukaryota > Metazoa > Chordata > Mammalia > Rodentia > Octodontidae > Octodon > Octodon degus. The sequence continues at coordinate 59,342 of NW_004525043.1, forward strand.
CCAAAAATAAAGTAAGATTAACTTTTGAAAATAAAAATTTTGAAAGCTAATGGGAAGAAAAAATGGAAAGACAGAGGTAAAGGAAGATGCATAAAGAAGGAAGAATAGATTAGAAGATATATAGGGCTGGAGAGATACCTCGGCAGTCGGAACACCTGCCTGGCAAGAGCAAGGACCTGCGTTTAATCCTCAGTACTGAATGCCATGCTGCTGTGGGGACACCAAAACTGGGCATGGTGGCACATGCTGTAATCCAGTGCTAGGAAGGCTAAGACAGGTGAGTCTAAGCTACATAGTGAGTCCCTGTACTAAATAAATAAATAAATGAAAGATGAAAAAAATAAAAAGAGAAACAGATAAAAGAAAAGAGAAGAAAATTCTAGATACAGATAAAAATTCTGATACGAGAGGCTGTTTTTTTTTCTATATATATTTTTTATTGAGAAACAAATAGCAATGAGATAGTTTCAAAAGTGATTAATAAGACAGTTTCAATAATTAATATATTGTACATTGTTATCTTCTTAGTGGTTATCCATAGTATAAGATACAGACAGGATATCCTCTCCAAACACTATTAGTACAAATCTTTCTTCTCATTGAATTAAGTGAAAGTAGCTGTATATCTATCCTAACAATACTGCATATACAGATACAAAATGGTCTTTCCTTTGTATCACCTTTTCTGTTTAGTCCTGTCAGAAATGGGTATTCCATTGACATCTAAATACTATAGGTGCATGAATTCAGCAACACAATCCAACACAATCCAGCAGTCCACAATAGTAGAAGGTTATCCACAGAAGTTGTTGACTTGAGCCTTTCACAGCTCAGCATGTTAATATGGATTTACTCCATATACCTCATTTTTATACTTGTCTGCTGGATGGTTAAGACCAAGATAAAGCAAGACCTGTATAAAAAGAAATGTAACCTTTGTATCTGATAAGATCAGTCAAGTTCCCTCAGGATTTATCCTGTAACCCTGTACCACAGTTTGCAGATTCTGTGTCAGTGTCAGTCATGTGGATGAGTCACAGCCATTGCTTGACCAATTTGCTCTCTATGAAAGTCTGAGAAATTGCTTTTTCTCCATGTGACTCTCCTTAGGCACACTTTATGTCATTGATCACATTGCTCTGTGGCCCCATAATCTCCTTGGACAGAAAAGTTGGGACACAACTGAGTTACATGATGTTACAGTATAGGTTCCCCTATGTTCTGAGTCTTCACTGACCTTGAAAGGCTAGGGTCAAAATGTTGACTGTTCTTGCAGCCCTTCTATTTCTCTAATTTTTGGTCTGCAAACTTAGGCTCTTAATCCTCCAGAAGAGAAGCATATTATAACCCTACAACATATGCAGTTGGGTTTATCCTATCTCTCTGAATATTAAACATCTTAGGCAAAACATGGAACTGGTATTTTCCATCAAGTATTAATATGTTAAACTTTAAGTCCCTACAGAATATGGAGATAAAAATTTTAAAAATGAAAAATATTTAAAGAATATGAATAAACAACTACATATTTTTACAAAGAATTTTAGAAATCTAAACATACACAGCATTGTAGCAGGACAGTCCTGTGACATTTTTTTTTCTTGTGTCTTTTTTTCATTTATTACCATTAAAAAAATTTTACTTGAGAGACAGTATGGCGATAATTGGTATTTCATGACAACAAGTACATATTTAGAAGACCAGAATGACAGGCATTCCAAGCATGAGCCTTCTGTTACACATTGCTATCTTCAGTGCAGTTGTTTGGTTCACAGGTATCAGCATACATAGTTAGGGTGAGAATCCTACCAAGTAACTGCTAGTTTCAAAAACATGCTGATGTTTCTCAGGATCATTGCCTTGCCCATCTTGTGTGTATAAATGTACAGTTTTGCCCCTGTGATATTTCACAGCTTTTCTCCTTGCCCTCTCCTCATTGTCCAATCCTCAAATCCTCACTTTCCTTTTAATTGTGTTATACCTTTCTATTTGTATTTCTTTCTTTTGAGTTCTTATATAAGGGAGACTATATGATATTTACACATGTGGGTCTGGTTTATTTCACTTATGAGTATATCTTCAAGTGGCATCCACTAAAATATAAATGCTTTAATTTATCATTCTTTATAGCTGAGTAATACTCCATTGTATAAAAATATCACATCTTTTTCATCCATTCCTCATGTGACGAGCATCTTGGTTATTTCCAAGATTTGGCTATTTGTAATTTGTACAATTACAAATTGTACTGCTATAAACATAGGTATGCATATATCACTATGATATGATGTTTTCAGACCCTCCAGGAAAATTCCAAGTAGGGGATAGCTGGTTTGAATGGGATTTCCAGGCCTAGGATTTAAGGAGTCTCCACACTGATTTCCACAATGGTTGCACAAGTCTACATTTCCACCAGCAATAGAGAAGGGTTCCCTTTTCCCCACAGCCTCTCCAACATTTGTTGTTGGTTGATTTCTTTATGATAGCCATTCTTCTGGGGTGAGATGGTATCTCAGAGCTGTTTTAACTTGCATTTCATGGATGGCTAGTGATGTGGAGCATTTTTTCATATATTTATTCACTTTAATTTCATCCTCTGAGAAGTGTGTGTTCATCTTGGATGCCCATTTCTGGATTGGATCTTTAAATTTAGGGGCCCTAATGTATTTTAGTTCTTTATAAATTCTAGAGAGCAGACTTTTGTCTAAGTGTTTATTATTTAAGATTCTTTAGAAGTTTGTGGACTGTCTTTTCACTTTATTGGTAATTTCTTTTCATGTGCAAAAACTTCTCAATAAGTGGTGGTCCCAGTTGTTAATTCTTTCATGTATTATCAGTGTGATTTGATTTTTGTTCATGAACTCTTTGCTTCTCCCTATGTCTTCAAGAGCTCTTCCTACTTTCTCTTTGAGGAGATTTAGTGTTTCTGTTTTAATGTTTAGATCTTTAATCCATTTTGACTTTAGCTTAATGCATGGTGATAGACCTGGGTCAAGTTTTAGTTTTCGGTATGTAGAGAGCCAGTTTTTGCAGCACCATTTGTTAAAGAGGCTTACTTACAGTAAGTATGTTTGATCTCTTTGTCAAAGACTAGGTGGCTGAGTGCATTCATAGTGGCCTCTGCATCTTCTAATCTATTCCATTGATCCTCAGGTCTATTTCATTGCCAATACCATGCTGATTTTATCACAGTAGCTTTGTAGTATAATTTCAAGTCAGGAATTGTGATGTCTCCTGCCTTGTCTTTGTTGGCCAGGATTGCCTTTGCTGTTCTATGACTTTTCTGTCTCCAAATCAATTTTAGGAATGATTTCTCTAAGTCTGGGAGGTATGTTGTAGTAGTTTGATAAGGATTGCATTAAATATGTACAACAATTTTGGGAGTATGGCCATCTTCACGATGTTCATTCTTCCTGTCCAGGAGCAGGGAATATCTTTCCATTTTCGGAAATCCTCTATGATCTCTTTTTTCAAAGTACTGTAATTTTCTGTTGAAAGATCTTTGACTTCTTTAGTTAGATGAGTTCCAAGGTATTTCATTTTCCTCAGTGCTATTGTAAAAGGTACTGTTTCTCTAATTTCCCTCTCAGTGTGTTTGTTATCTGTGTAGAGGAATTCTATTGACTTGGGGTATTGACTTTGTATCATGCTATCCTACTGAATTTGTGTATCAATTCTAGTAGCTTGTTGGTGGAGTTTTTGGGTCTTCCAAGTAAAGTATCATGTCAACTGCAAATAATAATTTAACTTCTTCTTTACCTATTCTTATTCCTTTTATTTCTTTCTCTTTTCTCATGGCTGTAGTTAATGATTCCAGAACTATATTGAATAGAAGGGTGGCAGGCTGTTTAAAAAAAATGTCAGAAATCACACACTGTGAAACCCTAAAGAGGAATCAGACTATTGAGGTGGAAATGACCTCACACTAAGAAGCAGGTTGAGCTCTTAAGGGAGACATTGAAGCCAGGGCACACTGTGGGCCATTGCAGCACACTACAACCTGGTCCTGTAGTGCAGCCTGTCCAGTTTCCAGCCTGGAATGGTCATCACCTGGATCCTGCACACTTGAGATATGTCCAAGGATGGGAAACAACCATGCACTTCCCATGTCTTATGTACTAGTGTACCATTTGAGTTGGCAACCTACAAGTCATCCCTCTGAACAGAGTGCTCTGAGGTGAACATTTTGTTAAAACACATAAGCAGGATAGGCCATGTCAGTACTAACACATGTTCTCATCTATTTTCCTTTCTATCCAGGTTTTTGACTTTGTGTAGTTAACAAATTCCTTGTCTTAATCCAATGTGCACTTGAAAACTTTACTATGAAAAAAAAATCGGGCCGGGGAGATGGCTCAGTGGAATAAGTGCTTCCCAGGCAAGTACAAGGGTCTGAGTTCAATCCCCAGTTCTGCAAAAAAAAAAAGAAAAAAAAAGAAAAAAAGAAAGAAAAATAAATCTCTTCTGTAAGCCACTCAGGTTCTTAGAAGATGGTAAGATATGCCTTCTTTACAATTTCTGTCCCCTGAGTAGTGATGACTATGTGTTTAGGGGTGTTTCTGCTTTGATGAGGAGGCCCAAGAATTAAAGTTTAAGACCCAAAGTGACCCACAAAGTCAGCACATCAAGGTAAGAACTAGGATCTGAGGTCAGTCTTATTTTGGCCTAGAGAGTCCAAAGTTATTACAGGAAATAGAGAAACCAACACTTTCTGGGAAATATAATATATGATCAAATTTCCCCTCTGTATTTTCCAGTGAGATATTAAAAACATTTTAACTTTCCATCCATTTTGTTATTTGTAAGTTTGATGCCTGTAATTTTTTGGAATGAGGTTAAGAAGTGGTACATTCATGACTAGAAGATTACTTCTTTTGTGTTTAAGACAAGAAATGCCTAACTTTTGTGGCTCTTCCACCAGTGGATTGCTTTCTAAGACAAAGTGTTAGCTGGGTGTAGTAGTACAACACTGTAATCCCAGCACTCTGGGAAATTTAGTGATTTAGCAAAACTTCTCTCAAGAAAGAAAAAAAAATCTGAGAAAGACATTTGGAACTGAGGTGGAATCTACTGTCATTTTGCACCAGGCTGTGCTGTCCTAGTGAAAAGCTGCAAACTTGTAAAGACAATGCTATATCACAGGCCTGAGTCCTGAGCTGCCTGGTGGGCTTCTGCAGAGCCCCTCTGTCTATATTGACTATGACATGATGTCCCCTCTGCTTGGAAGTTTGCATTTCCATCACGTGAGAAGTGAAACCAGCTGCCAAATCAGTCTCCCCAGACAAGCATCCTCACAACTTCACCCAACCTTTCAGCCTGTGGTATTATTTTGGTTTAACTTAGAACACAAGACCAAGAATATTTTAAGCAAATGATAAAATATAAGCAGGTAGGTTGGCTTTAAAATGTCAGTTCATATGAATATTTTACGTTGTCCTTGTTCGTAGAGTAGAATTTCCTCTTGAATGATATAGAAATTACAGAGAACTGGGCAAAAGAGATTGAAAAGACATGCATGAGAGCTCTCACCACTGTCTGCTTGTTCTTTTAAGACAAACTTCAGAACATATAACTCAAGAATACTGAGTTGAGACATTTCCCCAAAGCTTGAGGAAACACCTGTAATTTTGATAGCTCTTTCTGAGATAAAGAATAAGCATATAAATTTCACTTTCTGATTAATTCCTCATTTTATAGGGAAAAAAGAAGGCCTAGAAGAACCCAAATATTTCCCTATAACTCCATAATAGCAAACCACTTTTGAAGAGTGTGATTTTTTCTGAATGTCAGGCTTTATTATCTCAAAATTTAAATATAGCAGCATACACAGCAGGTCACACTGTCTCAGTTGCTTTACTCTCATTGCTGGGATAAAATATCTGACACTCCAAATTAAGGAAGGAAAGGTTTATTTAGCTCACAGTTTGTGGAGGTTTCAGTCCGTACTCAGCTGGCTCCAAGGCAGAGTGGCACATGGAAGAGGGCAGCATTTCCTGATGGTGGAAAACAGCAAAACAGCAAGAGCAAAAAGGCAGAAGCAATTGCAGAGCTAAGCCTCTCTCCCTCCCTTATATTGCATTCAGGCTATCCAAGTGTGGAGCAGTCACACCCATAATCCCATCATTGGATCATGAATTAATCACCAACTTTAGAAGATGCCCCATGACTGCATGAGGCCTTGGGGGGACAATTAGACACAAACCATAACACCCACTCAGTCAGACATACTTTTTAACCTAAATTCAGTAAAACTGGAAATTTCCTAGATGTTTGGGTAATTTTCATATTTGAAGTAAATTACTATGAATTCTTATATACATAGAATTCTCCTTTACTAGCAGGGACCTTGGCCAGCTTTCTAGCTTTATAATTATATTTCCATATGTATGGCAGGGAATAATTCTTTCCAAGTGCTTCACCATATATCATTCTCAGGACAAGCCTATAAGCAGGTAAGGCAGTTAATGTTCTATTTTTCTGTTTGGAAAATGGAAACACAAGGAAGATATAAAGTTCACTTTCTCAGGATTGTTTAGAGAGACAATAGCAAGATGTTAATTCTCTTGATTTACTTTTCAAGCACACACTCTTCTCTCACCTCCCTTCTTCTCTCTTCTCTTCTCTCCTCTTCTTTTCTTGCCTTCCCTTCCATTCCCTCCCCACCTCATACATCTGTTGTTTTATTATATTGCATGTGTACAACTGTCTAGACCTTTCAAAATAGAACCAGAAAACACTGGTTTCTTCTCTCCATTCCCTAGCTTCTCATTTCATATTTAAAAATCTCATCAGAAAAGGTTTTAGGATTTTCCTAACTTTTAGCTCTGTGTTCCCTACTTCCCATGTGAAAAAAGCAACAAATATTTCCATGACATTTGATTGGACTATAGCAAAACTCATTCTGAAAAACAATCTATATCCTGAATGCTGAAGAAATTAATTTCTTTGATTTTACTGACTGTTGTAGACTTGCCAGGCTTCTAAGACAGCAACCAGAATTTACTGTTTTTACATTTTCAATAATTAAGGGAGATTTGGCAGAGGGTGGGAGGGCATTAACATCTTTGTCTTGAACTATTTCTCCTATCATCATCTTTTTCCATAGTCTATTCTTCAGTAACAAGATTTTTTTTTTTTTTTTAGTGGAACCAGGGATTGAACTCAGGCCCTTGCACTTGCCAGGAAAGCACTTATTGTACTGAGCTGTCTCCCCTGCCCCTATAACAAGATTTTTAAGCTTCATGATCTTTCGAAGCTTAATTTATGTCATTCCCTTAAAATGACTTGCACTGAGACCACCTAAACTAAAGTGTAATGATTTTCCATTACATGAAGGGAGTCAGCTAGCCCTGTAACACCCTGGTCACCATTACTACAATAGTGCTGCATTAAAAATCCCACAATACCAAGGAATTCAGGTATGTACCCTCACAGATCTCTGAGCAGTAGAGTGTGTTTCCTTTGGCCAGCAGCCCTGGGGCACACCTGTACCTGCTGCAGTAGTTGGAGATCCTCTCTGCCTCATTCTTCACATGGCAGCAGAGGTGTACAGCTACAACATGACAGCCCCTGCCAGAATCAACACTGCATCATCACTGCCCAATTGCTGTGGGTTAAATGAAATTCATAGACAATCTCAAAATCAAGAAACCAGAGACACTGTCTTAGTTACTGTTCTCTCATTGCTGGGACAAATATCAGACACTCAAAATGAAGAAACAAAAGGTTTATTTAGCTCATGTTACTGGAAGTTTCAGCCCATATTCAGCTGGGTCCAAGGCAAAGCAGCACAAGCAGAAAGCAACTTTTCATGGCAATGGTGGCAAAGAGCAAGAGCACAAAAGGAGGAGGAGGAGCAGCCGCTCCAGCAGCTAGTTTCTCTTTCCTCCTTACATTGAAATGCAAATTACCTGCCCCAGGGCAGGTGCAGCATCCACACCCACAATAATCAATCACAAACTCCAGAAGCTGCCCCATGACTGCATGTGGCTTTGGGAGGACACCTAGACACAAACCATAACAAATACATTTTGCCATTGATGAAGCAATGAGAGGAATTGATTTTGTGTTCTAACACTTTTTGCTGTTATAGCCCCTTCTGTTTGGTAGAGGTTTCTGTTGCCCCTCAACTTCAGGGCCCTGGCCTTGTCTGGCCTCTATTCTGGAATGGGTTTCTGTAGAAAGCCCATAGTTTATTCTCTGTTGTATCTAGGATGTCAACTCCTCAAGAAGTTCTTCCCTAATGCCACAGTCATCACTGTTGTGTGTGCATATCTTACCATTCTCTAGGCTATATTATGTTGCTTTAATTTTTGTAGGGGTTATTAAAAATTTTAGTGTATATTTCTACCATTTTATTGTAAATTCTTCAAAGTATACATTTTTCCTTTCTTCCTCACCATTGTTTCTCTAGCCCCAAAGATGATGCCTGGTACACAGTATTAGTTGAATGAGTAAAAGCCATTATTCATAGAATTGGAAATTGGGCACTTAAATGTGAGCATATTCGTCAGTGGATCTGATCATCAAGCCTACTGACTGAAAGGCTCTTCATAAGCTTTATTCTCCAGGAAAATGCATATATGTTCTAGGACCTGTGAAGAATGCCATATCCTAAAGAGGCTCATTATGCATTTGGCCCCAAAATGACACTGACTTGTTTATTAAGGATTCACTAATATGAATGCTACAGAACAGCTTAAATGGGTGCTGGATACATAAAAACTCTTTCAGTTCTGCCAATACCAAAGGCCTTTCATCTGACTACTAATTCTCCAGGCAGCCTAGCACTGTCTTATATTTCTTCTTTGTTAATAGAACCAAGAAAGAAAGAAGATATAAACTTTACCTGGACCCTGTTAAGGCCCCAGCTAGCAAGGTCCAGGCTATGATGCCAGCCAGAAAGAGGCAGTTTGGGACTCTAAGAAACTATATAGGTCTTTGTTGCCTCCAGATCCCACTAATGGGCCTTGAACAATGGTGTTTGGCTTCAAGGAAGCCATTAATGAAGTTCAGATTGAATCTGCAGTTTTTGTTTCAAAACATTTCCTTAAAGTTTTATAGAGAGCTTAGTTCTTATGACATTTTCAGAAGTAGAAGCCAAACTTTTCTTTGAAACCATAAGATGTCTACAATTATAATAACAGGAATAGCCAGAGCAATAATAGGAGAGCCTGGAAAGTGAGAGAGATGAGATGACAAGACTACAGGCTCCACCAACTTAACTTTGGTATATCTTTATAAATTTTAAGGGTTACTGAAACATAATGATCAACTCTCTTGGAATTTTCTGCATATTCCCAGCAGGAATTTTATTTCTTGGAGATGGAAAGGAAGAGAAGGAGGATGCTGGAACTTTCTATCACTCCTTTCTTTGTCTGATTCAACACAATTTTTACAAAAGCCCAAATTCAAATAAATAAATAAATCCAAGCTGGCATATTAGTCAAGAAAAGCAATGCCTGCTTATTCACACTTGTAGGAGGGGAACACCCAGCAAAAAAAATGTATATATCAAATTCTCCATAGAAGGAAACTAGTCTTTCCTTCCTCCTTTCCTGCCTACTTTCTGAAATTTACTTCATTTACTAGGAGGGACAAATACAGAATAAGAATATACACCATTGGCCTCAAGCTGTATTAGTCAGTTTTCCAATCCCTGGTATACAATACTCAACACGCAGAACTTAATGGAAGATGGGTTTAATTGAATTATGGTTTTAGGCAGTTCAGCCCCTGTGTAACTGGCTGCATGGTAAGAACATCATGGCAGAAGAATGTGGCAGAATAAAGCTGTGGAGTTCTTAGCAGATGGAAAGCAGAGCAGGGAACAGTGCCAGAGAGGAACCAGGGACCAGACATGGCACCAAAGTCAAAACTCTACAATCGCTCCAGACATAGCTGGAAGTGTGCTCTTACTAATCTCTTGGCAGGACCCAAGCCAGTCAAGTGGGTAATCCACATTCACAGTCATGCAAATGTTCCCTAGTTTAGTTATAAGTTACTTAGACATTTAGTGCTGCATGATAGGTTAGGTTTGGAAGGGGTAATAAAGTGATCTGGATAGTGGGGGTTAGGGATGAAAAAAATGAATAGCAGAAAGTCATGAAAATTCTTGAATATCAAACTACTCATAAAATAATGTACTGTGCTCATTATTGAGCCAGAATGAGCAGAATAAATATTAATGAGCCAGAAATATGTAGAGTAAATATCCCTTAAAATACACTAGAATTCAAAAGTTAAGGTGGAAAATGTTCTGCATACTTTACGTTTTAGGCATGTTTTGGATAAAATATCTTGGAAAAAATTATCTAGGGATCTATTTGCTAAATCTAATACCTGGCTCTGGCTGGCCAATAGCTCAGAGGATTAAAGCACCTGCTTAGGCAGATGTAGGGGTTTGGAGTTCAATCTGCAGGCCTGCTGTGCCGGCCCCACCCCTGGGGCATGCTGAGAACCAGTTGAGACTGGGCTTGGTGGTGCACACCTATAATCCCAGATCTTGGGAGGCTGTAAACAGGAGGATCACTAAGAGTGCAATCTACTAAGTGAGACCCTGTAAAACCAGTCCTAAATACAAAATCAATCAACCAGCCAATCAATCAATCAACCTATCAATCCAATACCGGGCTCTACATTTTTTGTTGCTAAGAATAAATAGGAGGAGGAGGAAAAGTGCACTGTTTCTCAGAGTGTGAGTGGCCTGCCACGGAAGAGAAAAGCAGAAGCATTAATACAGGCTAGAAATCGCCTAGGAACCCACGAATTGCCTCCTTACACCCCAGGGCGAGCTCTCTGGGGGAACAGCCTCCTGCTAGTTGGCACCTGCAGAGAAAAAAAGGACAAAATACTGAAGGAGTCAGTGTTTAGAGACAAAGCCCAAGAGAGACCTCACTCAGGATGATCTGCACTTCACGCTGAGTACGGTGAGGTCTAGGAGTGGACAGTTCAGCACGTGTGGGATTTTCAAGCAGGAAAGGAAAAAAACTATCAAATTGGCTTCAGATTTCAAGATTAGACCACATGAAGTGAAAAGAATCTCGGGCCCTGCATACATCAGTGTGCTTGCTTTCTTTTCCTTTAATTACAGTTTAAAAGGAGGGCTGGGGAGATGGTTCAGTGGAATAAGCGCTTCTCTGGCAAGGGAAGGGCCTAGTTCAATCCCCGGTTCCAC
>NW_004525043.1:71890-79562 GCF_000260255.1 Octodon degus
AAATCTTATTTTAATACTTGCCAATTTTTCTTGATTTTGTCTTATTTCTTTGAGCCACATATATTCTTAATTTACCAACTTGTATCTATTGTAAATTTCAAATGACTGTCCTGTAAAAGCAACCAGAAAAGTATTAATGGGTTTTGTTTTTAGTTTTGGAAATTTATTTCTATGACAACACATTACAAAATTTTATCCAAAAAAATTTCCATGTGTATTTTATATTAATTATCTGTGTTCGCAGGGCAAAATTTAATGAAATGTGTGCCAAATTTCAAAAACATACCTATGAAAATAGCCTAATATATTGCTTCTTTGTAAGGGAAAACTCACTAAAGACCACAAATACCCCTAAAACACTACCATTTATTTTTGTAATTATTAAAAATTAAAAAACAATAAAAAATACAAATGCTTCATATACTCTCACTGTTTTCTAGGTATTTGTAATGGCTGATGGACTACATCAACCTGAGAAGCGTAGAAGCTTAACTAAATCAGCTCAGCAATTCCCCCGTAGGGCACTCATCACTTGAAGGATATAAAAGGGAAATGAGGAAGGACAGAGGGCTCCATTTTCTTCAGAGGAGGTCCGGTCTTTGCTGTCAGGTTGGAAGTCATCTCCTGGCTTCTAGTGCAGACTCTGGCCTCTGCCTTGGATCCTTTGGCCTTCTGGTGTAGCCTTCCATTGCAGACCCATAGGCCCCCTGATACAGACTTGCATGGAACACTGCAGTGAGCTACAGACTTCGTACTGAATCCTTCAGTCTCCAGTGTTCAGACGCCTTCATAAGCCAATCATACATTTCTTATATATTTATATATCTTGTGTTATATCTGTTCCTCTAGCAAAACACCAACTGATACAATATTTAATAACATTTATAATTGACTCAGTTACTTTTCACTCATTGCTAAAACAAAATACCTGATACTCAGAATTAAGGAAGGAAAAGTTTATTTAGCTCACAATTTGTAGAGATTTAGTCCATACTCAAGTGGCTCCCAGGCAGAGTGGCACATTGCAGAGAGTAGCAGTTTATGGCAGCAGAAATGAGCAAAGAGCAAAGGGAAGGGCTGCAGCTGCAGCCTCTAGCCAGCCCCTCTCCCCTCCTTATATTGTAAACAAGCTACCCTGGGGCTGGGGGTGTAGAACTCACACAATGTCCATGCCCTCCTCTTGCACAGGATGAGGATGTTTACAAACTAAGAATCCTGACTCTCTTCTGAGTCACTTAATTAAACTTCTAAACTTCTCAAGTTGACACAATGTATCAACAAGTATAATAATACAACTATTTATAATATTTCTAATATTAAAGATGATAGTCATATTATTAAGACAAATGTTATTAATTCTGGTAACATAGATTTTCTTCTGGGTAAAAAATGTGAAAATATAAAGATCTGAACAAATTATATAAATAAAATGAGGGCTGAGAATATAGCTTAGCAGCACAGTGTTTATTGGCAAGCACAAGGTCCTGAGTTTGATTCCTGGTACCAAAATATAAATAAAAAAATAAAATATTCTTTTCACGGAAATACTTTGCATGTACTCTGTAATTTCTCTCCACTTGCCAACATGTCATTAGCACAGTGATGTTCATGTTAGTGGAAACTGACTCATATCATCAAGCCAGCAGCTGGATAGGTGACTGCTTGGATGTTCTACACAGGTCATCTCTTTATGTTGAACATATACAAGATTATCTCCAATTTGTAACAAACACAGATGTGTCAGAATAAACTTCTTTCAACTGAGACTGGGCATGGTGGTGAGTGCCTATAATCCCACATTTGGGGGGGCTAAAAAGAGGAGTATCACTATGAGTACAATCTGTGTAGTGAGACCCTGTACATCCTGTATTAAATACGTTTTTTTTAAAAAAGAATAAACTTTATGTATCTGAACACATACTTTTACTTCTATAAAATGCTTTTCCTAGAAATGAAATTGTTGAGTCAAAGAATCTGCACCATTCAAAAACTTTTGATGTACAAATACCCAAACTGCTGTTGGGAATACTGATCCTAGTTTATATCTCATTACTAATTATGACAATGTTCTTTATGACATATCTCAGAGTAATGAATTTTATTCTTTTCAATTGCTACCAAACTGTTCAGTTAAAAAATATACTTGCATTTTTTTGTTTATTACTGACTCCAAACCATTTTTTATTGTTCACAATGTTCCTTTTGTGAATTGTCTATTTGTGCTAATTATTATACTACATTAGGGTGTGAAAAACTTGTAAGAACATTCCAAATTATAATAAAAACATTTCATTTTCTTAACATTTCATTTTCAAAATATTTCATTTTCTTAAAAAGCTGAATTTTTAACTAGGTATTGGCAAGTTATAAACAGTCACATAGGGAAGACTATTGTTTTTTCATTCACAAGGTTTGCCAACAAATGACAAACTGTCTTCACTCTTGTGACAAACTGTTTCTTATCCTTGTGAAAGTTTAAAATTTTGCTGAAAGGTATATTTTGTTTGCTATAGAAACAGGAGCAGGAAGACAGTTCTATTGGAGATTATAATGCTGATCTAACTTTCTGTTTCTTTATAGTAATACTCTATTGAAGAGCTTTTCCCCATATAAGTATATAAAAATAAATGTTCAAGAACCTAAACATATCTACCAAATATCAGAGTTTTTTTTCTTATTTTAAACTCTCAAGTAGCAAATTTGCAGTCAAAAGTGTTACCTCATATTTGGACTCATGCTATTACTTTGGCCCATATTTTTTAATGTCATTTCAATTGACTCCTTCTTTCTCATTGATACATATTAGTCTCACATCGTTCATCTTTGCACTGTCTTGCAAATGATGAATTATTTTTTCCTTCATCACAGTTGTTTTTAAGAAATATTTTACTTTCTCTATAGCTGCACCAGCATCTTTAAGATCTGAAACTCTGTCTTCACTTTCACTCAAACAGTTTTGCAAGCTTGTGATTGAGATTTTAAGTTCCTCTATCTCTCCTTGACTCTGCTTTATGTGGTCTATTTCTTTTCTGTATTGCTCATTCAAGGAACCCATCATTTTTCTAATCTCCTCTATTTTTTTTATTAATGTCTTCTTTAGAAGCAGTTTTTAATTCCTTTCCTGCACTGTATTTTTCAGATTGGGTTTCCTCTCTATGTTTCTGTAGTTGATTTGTTACTTCAGATGCTGTGAGTTCAGAGAGATCTTTTTTTATTTCAGAAAAGAATTCTGCTCTGAGTTCCTCTACAACTTTCTCTTGTTGCTTATTTACTATCGACCCTATTAATTCATACATTTGAGCTGAGCTAATATCCTCTGCACTTCTTCTGGGTGGGCATGGGGTTTCCACCTTATGTTTCTGCATTTGATTCTTTACTGCAGACTCTATTAATTCAGGGATTTCTTTTTTCATTTCCAATCTGAGTTCTACTATATCTTTCTGTAGTTGTTTCTTTATTTCAGAAGCCATTGCTTCATTGATTTCAGCTCTGTGATTCCCAATTTGTTCTGTGTTAGTGTCCTCTGCACTTGTTATGGGTGGGCTTGAGGTCTGAGACTACATTTTGCTCCTTTTCGTTGGCATTTTGTGTAGCACTGTCTTCTGTTCTTTGTTGTATAGCTTTGGTGCACTTATAACCTTAGCACCTACTGAAATTCAGATGCAAATCTACAAAGTTTGTATTTATCCAGCTGTGCCTGGCTTGGGTCTGGTTGCTGTACTCAGTTCCTTCCTGCTGCCACCCTTGTTATGCCCTGTTATGATCCTGTTATGCCCTTCTGGCAAGATGTTCTGCTCCTGGAGTAGCTGGGTGGTTCTGTCCCCTACTCTCTCTGCAGGGATTGTAGCTGCAGAGTTTCACCCCAGGCCTGTATGCCAGGCCTGAGCCGAGTCAGGAGGGGACAAGATAGAGTAGGGGGGAGAGGAAGCTCTCCCACATACTCACCCAGCTTGGGCTAGAACTGGATATGATTGTTCCCGGAATGCAGCAGAAATTCTCACTCTGTGGGTGGGGTAAGAGGGTACTGCAGAGTGGTGGTGGGGGTCCCAAGGAGGTCGAAGAGATTCTCACCCATGCCATGCCTGGGATCAGACCAGCAGGTCCTGCCGGTGCAGGGTAGCCGGAAGCTCTCTCACACACTCACCAGGCCTGGGCTAGGACTGGATCTCCAAAAGTATTAATATAGGTAAAGCTTTGCAATGCTTATTTTCCATGGAGACATAATTTGTCTTTCCCTTAGTACTTTATTTCCTATCTTTCCATCACTGTATTTCTTCAAGAGTTCACATAAATGATGCAGGTTCATCATGACCACAGAAAATCACATTGATTTAAAAATGCAACATGGGTGGAAATCAGTGTGGAGACTCCTTAGAAAAGTTGGACTGGAAATCCCATTGAAACCAGTTATTCCTCTACTGGTAATTTTCCCAGAGGATCTGAAAACATCATATCATAGGGATATATGTGTGCCTATGTTTATAGCAGCACAATTTGTTATAGCCAAATCTTGGAAGCAATCAAGATGCCCATCACCTGAGGAATGGTTGAGAAAGATGTAGTATTTTTACACAATGGAATATTATTCAGCTATTAAGAATGATAAACTGCAAGCCTTTATATTGAAGTGGATGCCACTTGAAGATATACTTATAAGTGAAATAAACCAGACACACATGTGTAAATACCATATAGTTTCCATAGTATAAAAACTCAAAAGAAGAAAAACAAATATAAAGTTATAATACAAGTAAAAGGAAAGCAGGATCTTGAGGACTAACTAATCAAGAGAGAGAAAGGAGAAGAGCTAGGAAACATGACAATGTCAAGCCATACAGTTATATATATATATAAGATGGGCAAGGCAATGATACTGAGAATCTCTAAAAGATTTTTGAAACTAGCAGTCAATTGGAAAGATTCTCACCCAGATTAACTATATATACTGATAAATGTGAAATAAGGAACTGTACTGCAGATGGTATTCTGTAATAGCAGTTTCATGTTTGGAGTGCCTGTCATTCTGGTCTTCTGAATAAGGGGCTGCTTCTCATGACATGCCAGTTGCTGCCATGCTGTCTCTCAGGTAGATGGTTGTTCAAAAAGAAAGGGGTGGTGAATGAAGGCAAGAGACAGGAAAAGGAATACTGTGGGACTGTCCTGTTTCAAGGTTGTATATGGTTAGATTTTTGGACTTATGTGAAAACATAAGAAGTATATAATTCTTTATGCCTATTGTTAAAATATATTCTAATTTTTAAATGTTTTTATCATATTCTGTAGGGACTTAAATTTCAACATATCAATACTTGATCAAAAATACCTGTTCCATGTTATGCCTAAGATGTTTGATATTCAGACGGATAGTGAGGTTAAGCTTAACAGCCTAAGTTGTATTGTAATAACAATAAGCTGGTCTTCTGATTAGTTAACAACCTAAGTTTGCAGACCAAAATTAGAGAAAAAGGAGAGATGCAAGGAAAGCCATCACTTGGCCCTACCCTTCCAAGGTCAATTAAGACTCAGGACACATGAGAACTTCTACTGTCACATCATGTAACTTGGTAGTGTCCCAAATTTTCTGATCAAGGAGATTATGGGACCAAGAGGAAAGTGATCGATGATGTAGAGTGTGCCTAAGGAGAGTCACATGGAGAGAAAACATTCTCTCAGGCTTTCACAGAGAGCACATTGGCCAAGCAATGGCCGTGACTCATCCACATGGCTCACACTGACAAAGGTGCTACAATATGAGGTACAGGATCTCAGGATAAATCCTGAGGGTATTTCATTGACCTTATCAGACCCAAGAGCTACAACTCTTGTTGTATAGGTCTTGCTTTACCTTGGTCTTAACCATCCAGCAGAAAAGTATAAAAATCAAATATAAGAAGTAAAGCCATGCTGTTATGTTGAGCTGTAGGGAACTCAGGTCAACGGTTTCTGACATTGCCAGTCAAGTGGAAGACCCAGTACTATTATGGGCTACTGGACTCTTTTAGAATATTTTGTTGAGTTTACACACCTATAATATTCAAAGAATGGAACTTAATTTAAAAAAAGGGTATACAAATGAATGTCCATTTTGTATCTGTGTATTCAAAGTGGTTAGGATAGATATATAGTTACATTCTCTTAATGAATAGAGGTATTTGTTCTAATGGTGTTTGTAGATAGGATATCATGTCCGAATCTTTTACAGCAATTAACCACTAGAAAGAATGTATGCAATGTGTTAATTATAGAAACTGTCCTACCAATTTGATTTGAAAGTGTCTCATTGCTAATTGTTTCTCAATAAAATTATGGAAAAAAATTTAAAAAATTAAAAATAAAAATACAACATGGGATGACAGTGGATTGACAGTCGTTCACTAAGAAGACACATCAGTGCCATTGCTCAGAACCTAGACATACTACTTTATCTGGAGAAGGGGTCTGCAGATGCCTTTGGTCCAAGATGTTAACACAATGATGATTCTGTGGGTCTTAAATCCAATGAAAAGTGTTGTTACAAGAGGCATGCAGAAGTGAATAAGCAGCTAGGTGACCACAGGCCTGAGACTGGAAGGATGCAGCTGAAAAGCCCCAAGGGATGCTAGGGCCCCACAAGCTGAGGTAGAGCAGTTGCTCTACTGGAACCTCTGGAACAGCGACCTTGGTTATAGACTTCCAGCTGGAGATATGAAGAATGCATTTCCCCTCCTAATTCTGAAAATAAAACTGTGATTTGGTGACCTGTCTCTAGGCAATACTGGAGTCCAAAGACCCTAATACCAGTCCAAATTTAACTTTGTCTGAGGCCTTCTAATATTCCCCTCAAAAAGAAAAAAAAAAAGATATATTAACAATATGTACCTAACAAGGGCTGTTGAAAAGACAAGATGAGTTAATACATGTAGCTTGCTTAGATGTTCCCAATCTCCTGTCATAGGGCCTGGGTAAGGGTTGGCTATATTGAGCATCTTTATGCTTGTCAATAATTCCATACACTCTGTGTAAGTCTTCTATGGCTCTACAAGAAAACACCACAAAATGAGTGGTTTAAAAACAAAATCATTTTTTATTTTATGTGCTTTGCTATGTTTCCCCTGCCTTGTATGTTCACCAAGAAAAATTTAGAAATGAGGAATTTGAGCTGAAGAAAATAGCATACATTTTTGTGGGAGGAAGATGTGCTAAATAGCTGATGAATTTGGTGAGACTAAGTTAATAATGGAGCAGAATAAGTTTGTTTTTTAACCTCATTTACAGTTACTTTTTCTTTAAGAAGTATATCAATGGTGCTGGAGAGATAGCTCAGTGGTTGAAGCACCTTTTTTGCAAGTGCAAGGACCCAGGTTCGATTATCAGTTCTGCCAGCCATGCCTGCCCAGAACCCCGGGTGATACAGGAGGATCAATGCAAGCCCAAGCTGAGTAGTGAGACACTGTATCAAATAAATAAATAAACAAATGATTTTTTTTTAATTTTGAAAAAGAATACCAAGAACACAAGCTTTCTATAATTATTCATCTTTAACACATCTTTAAGAAAAAAAGATTAATACTATCCTTGAGGAAAAGCTAGTTTTGAAACAGGTATTTAGGTAAAATCTTTTTCATTTACTGAATCCTATAAACATTAAAAAGCAAAATATATGTTTCCTCTGAATGCATAAAAATATATAGAT
>NW_004525043.1:79662-91039 GCF_000260255.1 Octodon degus
TTTTTTTTGTGGAACCGGGGATTGAACTCAGGCACTTGCGCTTGCCAGGGAAGAGCTTATTCCACTAAGCCATCTCCCAAGCCCAAGAGCTATATTTTAGATAGATAAAAATACCCATTGCCAAGCTACTTGATTTACAAGACATATGAAGAACAGCTTCTGAAAAAGAAAGATATAATGCCATGCTCTTCTGTTAAACCTTGATTGAAAACTACTCCTGTTTATTCCAAGAGAATTTAGAAAATGATTCAGAGAGCATTTTACAGAAATAATTATCCTATACTAATGAGCAGATTAGGCACTCTAATAGTTTTGTTGTTGTGGTTTTTGTTTTGCTGTACCGGGGTTTGAACTCAGGACCCTGAACTTGCCAAGCAAGCGCTTATTCTACTGAGCTATTTCAATGGGCCTTCCAATAGTTTTTAACCAAAACAATTTTGTCTTTTGATTTCACTTTCTTTGACTCACAGCACAGGGTAGCTTGGCAGTTTGTATTTATACCAAGGGCTGATGAGACAAGAAAGGAAACATCCTGATCTCCATACAGCACATCCCTCAATAAAAACCCCGCCTTCCACCTTGGGCCCGGCAGAGTGGCTCCCGTAAAGAAGGGTGGCAAGAAGAAGAGCTGTTCTGCCACCAAAGAGCTGGTGACTTAAGAATTCACAGTCAGCATTCACAAGCACATCCACCGAGTGGGCTTCAAGAAGCGCGCCCCTCTGGCGCTTGAGGAGATCCAGAGGTTTTCCAGACAGTGAATGCGGATGAGAACTAATTTGGAAATAAAGTTACAGAACTGCCAAAAAAAAAAAAAAAAAAAAAACCCTGTCATGATTCCTGTGAAACACTAAAAGCACCACACTAGATGAACAGCTATCAACGTACATTCTAATAAATCCTCATGTTTTGATTATTAATGAGCATCTATTGGAAGTACAAGATCCTATGTACTTAAAAAATTATATAAAGCTTTATTTCCTTGAATGCTCAATAGCCTTCATGGTTTATTTAACCAATTAACATAGTGCAGAAATTGGCATTCTTGATGAAGGTCAAGAAAGCACAGGAAGAAAAATGAAAATGACCTGAGGCTCATGGGACTAGAGACATAGACAATTGCTTAACGGAGCCTATGTCTCTCTACATCCAAGGTCTTGATGTGGGACATCTAGGGAACAGAGAATGTCCCCTAGATCAGTTCTTTTCTTGAAAGCTGTATTAAGTGATTACCATTAGGAAGATATTGTTCAGGATTTATCAACATTAATGATATACTGTATTACCAGGAATCTACAGGGATTCAGAATAAGGAATATTAAAATAACTCACATTAGTCATATGGCATGTCTAAGTTAGGGAACCCCAAAGATAATGTGTCCAATTGTGTAAGTATATTAGGAAAATGTCCTAATATGGGGAAATTAGAAAATAGTTTTTTGTATTGGGTAATAGTAGAGTTAGCTGAACTACATTAATAGCTATGTAGTCAAAGATAGACCAGTCCAGAAATGGTCTTTTATTATAATCTTTGATAATAGTCTACTGGATTCCTCTCTAAGCCTTTTCCTCCTAAATTATTTTTATCTGTGTCTTTGAGGTCATTGATAAGATGAAACTCTAACTAGAAAAAATAGGGCTGGTGAGATGGCTCAGTGGTCTAGAGCACCTACTTAGAACAAGCTTAGCAAAGCACAGGGACCGTGGTTCAATCCCCCAGCACCACATGCCAGCCAGCCTTGTCTCCTGGTGGGCTGAGCTGGCCACACACATGCACACACACAAATAAATAAAAAATTTAAAAAAAATATTTGCACATAGAAAATAATAAATAATGTAGCTAAGTAGTCAGTAAACTGAAAACTAGAATAAATGCCCCAAAGATACTCATACATGGCAGTGTTATATTTTGATAAATGCATTAGGTGATTATGTGAACATCATAGGGTTGTGTACACAGACACCTACAGTACATTTTGACAATTAGGACATTGTCAAACTGGCCTAATGCTATGCATGACTGTGTATGTCATACTAAAAGAATGGGACAAAGAAAATCAAATATAATTTAACACAAATGGTGAAGTCTGTACTTTGGTTCAAGAAATCAACTTAACAAGTTCAGAATGAAAGATGGTAACAATAAAAAAGTATCATAAATTTATAGCTTTTTTAAAAAGCTAATTGAAAATGGGTGAAGTGGAACATGCCTGTATCCTCAGCACTTGGGAGTCTGAGGCAGGAAGATCACCAAGAGTGCGAGGCAGCAAGCCTGGGCTCCACAATCAAGTTTAAGACTAGTCTAGACCACATATGAGGCCTTGTATCAAAAAAAGAAAAAAAAAAACTAATTGGCAATAAAATGGGTTCCATTCTTTGTAAAATTGCAAAGGCTGTTAGCATGTGTGTTGTTATTGGATAGTGCTGGCATTTCCCTTAGTTCTGTTTGGACCACTTCTGGAGAACAAGGTGCAAGAAGATGTTTCAGTAGAATAAGCGCTTGCCTGACAAGCACAAGGCCCTGAGTTCAATGCCTGTTTCCACAAAAAAGAAAAAAAAGGAAAAAAAAATATTGGGGCAGGGGAGATGATTGTAGAATAAGTGCTTGCCTGGCAAGCACAAGAGCCTGAGTTCAACCCCTGGTTCTTCCAAAAAAAAAAAAAAGAAAGAAAAAAAAAAGAAAAGAAAAACTAAGTATGTCAGCAAATGTAAAAAAGGGTCCCTGAAGGGTTAACCCTGGAAGATAAAAGATCATAGCAACCTGTCTTTGTAAATCAAAGAATTTCATATAAATTAGGCAGATAGCTTTTTCTTTATAGATTCTGAAGACATAATTACGAGCAGATTCAAAACTGATATAAAGAAAAGCCTTCTAAGTATCAAATCTATCAGTTAACAGTGCTTTGTTCTTTGTATACCTACTGCTTGAAAAATTGCTGGAACATAGAAAGTTTTCACCAATCTATTGAAATGTGATTCAGCGAGTTCTACATCCTGAGGATCTGAAGCGCAGCTTAAATGATATCTTTTTCTTTTCTTTCTTTCTTTCTTTCTTTCTTTCTTTCTTTCTTTCTTTCTTTCTTTCTTTCTTTCTTTCTTTCTTCTTTTTTTGGTGGTACCAGGGGTTGAATTTAGCACCTTGTATATG
This sequence comes from Octodon degus, assembly GCF_000260255.1. NCBI lineage: Eukaryota > Metazoa > Chordata > Mammalia > Rodentia > Octodontidae > Octodon > Octodon degus. The sequence goes on from NW_004525043.1 coordinate 82,808, forward strand.
CCTTGCAAGCACTTATTCCACTGAGCTATCTCCCCAGTCCTTAAATGATCTTAGCAGGGCATTTGTGCTTTCGATTAACGAACAATTGTTTCCACAGTTTTGGAGTTTTTTGGCAGATGAGTCATTTTATAAGTTTTTTACATGGAAACAGCATATAAACAAGTAAAATCAGTACATCTGTGTCAAACTTGGTGGCAGGAAATTAAACAACTTCAAGAATTTGTCCATTTCTCCTGCAGTATGCCAGGAGAAAGTGAATTGTCAGTTTTAAATTCTAAGATTCTACAAAAAATACTACTTCTGTTGCCAAATAAGGCTTAACTTTCTAACACCATAATGGTATATCAACTTACATCACCTTTCTTTGTTCAGTTTCTTCATATGTAGACTGAAAGGAGATTAGATTATGATTTAGTTTTCTTTCAGATCTAAAAAACAGTGGTGCAAATAAATATTCTTCTGGTACAACCCAAAAAGAAAAACATGTTATCACTTTTGTACTTGTTGTCAAAAAGACATAGCCTTGGGGCTGGGGAGATGGCTCAGTGGGATAAGTGCTTGCCTGGCAAGTGCAAGGGCTTGAGTTCAATCCCCAGTTCTGAAAAAAAAAAAAAAAAAAAAAGACACAACCTGAATCTAATCAGGAGGAAAAAGAGACAGTACTAAATCAAGGTGTGTATTCAATAGTACAACTTCAAAGATGTGAGCATCACAAAATTCAAAGGCTAAGGAACAGCTCCAGGCTGAAGGGGTGTTACGGTTTGTGTCTAGTTATCACCTCAAAGCCTCATGCAGTCATTGGGGTAGCTTCTAGAGATTGTGATTAATTCATGATCCAATATAGGGATTATGGGTATGAGTGCTACACCTGCCCTGGGGTGAGTTATCTGCATATAATATGGAAAAAAGAGCAGCTTGTTAGCCACTACAGCTGTTGCTCTTCCCTTTGCTCTTTGCAGTTTTCCTCCAGGAACTGCTGCCCTCTGCCATGTGAGACCCTGCCTTGGAGCAAGCTGAGTATAAACTGAAACCTCTATAAACTGTGAGCTAAGTAAATTTTTCCTTCCTTAATTTCTGGTGTTGAGTATTTGGTCCCAACAATGTGAGAAAAGTAACTAAGACAAGGGGTTGAAGAGCTTTAACAACAAAGTGAAGCATGTGGCTTTGGGTTCCATTTCACTAAGGAGGAATTTCTGGTGCTCACTGGTAAAAATGTGAAAAAGATTATAGCTCTGGTCATCAGAATATACCATTAATTGTATAATTTTAGTAATTCTACTTGTGTAGAGGAATGTCCTTTTGTTTGGAATATACATATAAATATTTAGGGACAAGGAGGTATCATGTTTTCATCAAATTCTTACATAGTTCAAAAAACATTTATAGACACACAGAAGTATAAAGAAAATATATTAAATATTAACATACAGGGGAAGCAGGATGAAGAATATGTATGATTTTTTTTATTATTCTTTGCAACATTTCTGCAGAGTTTATGTTTAACTTTATGCCAAAATAGACAGATAAAAGAAGACACAAAAATAAGGAAATATGTCTGTATGTAAAGGAAAGGAAAATTTTGAGTGGCATAGTTCATACTGCAAAAGATAACTCTTCTCTTAGAAAAAATTATATTTTTGAATTTCTTGTGTGTAGTCAGAGTGACTTCTAATGACAGAATTTGAAAGAAAATGGTATAATAGCTGAATTATTCTGCATCATAAATTAAAAAAAGATTTTATTTTCCTTATAAAAAGTGGGGACAGAGTTCAAGAATAAGAACAGAGGACAGAAGTGGAGAGTGAAGGGAAGGAGATGAGAGAGGATGAAAGGAGAGGAGAGGAGATGAGATGAGACGAGATGAGACGAGAGAACTAAGTAAGAAATAGGGCAAAAAATAAAAAGTTGTACATTGGGGCCTGAAGAAATAGCTGTTCAGTAATAAATGTCTTAGATAAAATTTTAGCTATTAATATCTATCATTAAACTTTTTGTTTTATTTTGTTCTTTGTATTTTGTTTTTTGTTTGTACCAGGAATTGGGTTCAGGACCTTGTGCTTACTAGCCAGGCACTGTGCTTAAGTTATTTTTGATATCATGCTTGATCATTAATAATTTCCTCATTATTCCAAATTTTAAATTAAAAGTTTGCCACATACAAAAGTCTTTTATTTAAACACTGGATTAAAATTAAAGTAGAAACTAAATCAATTTCTTTTTTTTTTTTTTTCCAGAACCGGGGATTGAACTCAGGCCCTTACACTTGCTAGGGAAGTGCTTATTCCACTGAGCCATCTCCCCGGCTCCAGAAACTAAATCATTTTCTTTCGTTCTTTATTTTGTATTTTTTAGGGAAGGGTCTACAGGGTGTTCAGAGTCTCACTACTGGTTCAGACTTAGTGGTCTTCCTGTTTACAGCCTCCCAAGAGCTGGGATTACAGGTGTATGCCACCATGCCCAGTCTGACCAAATCATTTTCAAGACAAAGAAACCTAAGGACAACAATTACAGGAAGAAATAATACAGAGAAGAAATGAGAAACAAATGGAACTTCAAATTACAGGAAAAAGTGACCAGAATAATATAAAACTTGCAAATACTTGGATTGGTGGGAAACAATTCTAATTATCTCAGAATTTCCTTTGTTATGTAGAAGATTCAACCATTCATTTCAAATGATAAAGAAACAGACTTAGAAAACTTGAGTATATTGTAAGGATCTGTTTGTCTGTCAATAGTCTCTGGAAGAAAATGGAAAGAGGATTGAGAAAGTAAAGACAAGGGATAATAGCTTAGATTAGGTGGTAGACCAAGCCTGTTAGGCAAAGCATGCCACACCACAAAAAATAAATAAATAAATAAAAAATAAAACAGTGAGGGCCTTTATTTATAACTTTGCAAAGTTGGAAAACATAAGGTTACCCAGTGACTAATAGCCCACAGTGTCCAGGAAGGATGTTTTTCTCAAGACTGAGGCAGCTTGACTGCTTTAGGCAATGAGACCTCATCTTGCCCTCCCACATTTGACCAATTCAGCTTCAGAGGGCTCCCAACAGGACATAAGACTTGGTTCACAGTTGTGTCCCAAATTTTCTGATCAAGGAGATTATGGAGCCACAGAGCAACGTGATCAACGATGTAGAGTGTGCCTAAGGAGAGTCACATGGAGAGAAAACATCCTCTCAGGCTTTCACAGAGAGCAAACTGGTCAAGCAATGGCTGTGACTCATCCACATGACTGACACTGACAAAGAATCTGCAAACTGTGGTACAGGGTTACAGGATAAATCCTGAGGGAACTTGACTGACCTTATCAGATACAAAGGTTACATTTCTTGTTATACAGGTCTTGCTTTATCTTGGTCTTAACCATCCAGCAGAAAAGCATAAAAATGAGGTATACAAAGTAAAGCCACATTAATATGCTGAGCTGTGAAAGGCTCAAGTCAACAACTTCTGTGGATAACCCTCTACTATTGTGGACTGCTGGATTGTGTTGGATTATTTTGCTGAATTCACACACCTATGGTATTTAGATGCCAATGGAATACCCATCTCTGATAGGACTAAACAAAAAAAGGGGATACAAAGGAAGGACTATTTTGTATCTGTATATGCAGAATAGTTAGAATAGATATACAGCTACTTTCACTTAATTCAATGAGAAGAAAGATTTGTACTAATAGTGTTTGAAGAGGATATCCTGTCTGTATCTTGTATTATGGATAACCACTAAGAAGATAGCAATGTACAATGTATTAATTATTGAAACTGCCTTATTAATCAGTTTTGAAACTATCTCATTGATATTTGTTTCTCAATATAATAAATTTTTTTTTAAAAATCCCTGACAATGAGTTGAATGGAACAGATACTAATTTCACAGGTACTGGGATTGATTTCAAACCGGACTTGTGTAAGTGTATTAGAATAGTAATATTCATTATACAACTAAATCACTCAGTTTGGATGTACAGGATTTTTTTTACTCTAATTAAAAAATTGAGAAATGGTGAAAATAAAAAAAAGACTTGGCTCACATATACATAAAATATATACCAATGAAAGTGAGTTTTCTACTTAAATCACTTGGTAATTTGGCCTTCTTATAGGATTTCGAGGAGTCCACTTGGGGTAGCCTCTGACATGGCCATGATAATTTTCATGACCCAACGGTCCTGTACACCCCTGCATAGGCCCCTCCCTTGAAGACCTATGTCCCAGTAGGATATTGAAAAGGAACACTAGTTCCAAAGGTTTCATCCTAAAAGGCATTGCAGCCTCTGTCTTCCTTCCTTGCTTTTAGATGCTTTCCCTGTGCATGCCAGCCTTCATGCTGTGCAGACATGGACACAGTCCTTGGAGAGGGCTCCACAAGAAAGAACAGCATCCTCTGTCAGTGGCAGCCATGTCAGGAGCAGCTTCTTTAACCCAGTCAAACCTCCAGATAACAGCTGCTGACAGTGCCACTGTAGCCACATTAAGGACCTGAAGCTGGAACCAACCTTCTGTGATTTCTGCCCTATAGACATGGTGAGAAACAAGCAGTTATGACTATGTTGATGACTAGGTATTAGAGTGATTGGTGACACAGGAGAAGACACATAACGTACTGTCCTAAAGTCCTAAACAATCAGGTCATCACAGGTTCACATGCAATTGTGTTCAAGGCTGCCTCATTTGTAATACCAAAAACAGAAGAATTCGAATAGCAAGAAAGTATTTCTGAAATAAACTTTTTATTGATATATCACAACTGAAGCTAAAGTCTCCTGGATCATTTCTCTCTTTAGGCATTATGCAAGGAGAAGACACATTTAGGGTAGAATCATCTGCACAGAACCTGAAGTTGAAGAAAACTCAGGCTCTTTATTCCTGATCCAGTGTTCTCCTCCTATAGCACACAACTGTTAGTGACAAAGCTTCCAAAGCTCTTGAAAAAATAGGGGGGGCACAATAACAATAATGGCCAAATAACTCTGATCAGTCATCACTGCTAAAGGTAAATCATGTTCTAAGCAGACACAGATGTCACTACTGATAGGGAGATCTTAATAAATATTTAAGGACTTTTATGGAGCCCAAACAGAAGGTCTAATTTAATCCTTATCCTTGCCTAGCCAAGGAAGTCAGACTGGACCTAGTAAGATTTTGAACTGATCTGACCTATAATTAATCTCTCTATAGAAAAGTGAAAAGGTAGATGCTATTTCATTGCTACTTGAATGGCAGCCCATCTACTCCTGCCAGCTACATCACTTTTACCACATCGGAGCAACTTACTCACCTCCTTAAATGCTTTACTTGCCAACCCTCCCAGGGATAGGGTTACCTTACAGCCAGGTTGAGCACAGATATTTGTAAGTCCTCTTAAAAAATCTAAAGAAAAGAAGACCCTTTATTTAGGGGAAATAATTGACATCTGACTCCTAAGCAGAGGCTTAACTGGTTAGCAGTTTGAATTTTAAGTTTGTAGACAATGAAGAGTACGGTAAAAACTTATACAAGTCATAAAAACTATTTCCAAATGCTTAAAGGATTCTATGTCTATGTGGATATTCTCTGTAAATTAACATTATCCAGAAATAAGCAAACAAACAATAAAAACCGCATGTGCACCTCCATCTGTCCATTTTCTCTTGGGGTAAAATATTGAATCATTAGAAAGTAAATTTAAAAAAAAATTCATTGGGCCTGGGAGATAGCTCAGCAGCTTCAGCACCTGTGTGGCAAATGCAAGGGCCTGAGTTCTACTACTGGTATTGGAAAAAAAAAAAAAAAGCCATTCCTAACCTAGTCCTTATGAGTGTGTGGGAGAGCTTCCAGCTACCCTGTGCCAGCGGGAACTACAGGTCCCAGCCCAGGTGCAGCATGGGTGAGACCCTCTTCCACGCCCTTAGGATGCCCCCCATCACTCCGCAGCACCTCCTCCACCACGCCCGCCCAGTAGGAATTTCTGTTGCATTCTGGGAACCCCCAAACCCAGTTCTAGCCCAGGCCCAGTGAGTGTATGGGAGAGGTGCCTCTCCCCCCCCACTCCACTTTGTCCCATCCAGACTCAGTTCAGGCCTGGCATACAGGCCTGAGGTGAAACACTGCAGCTGCAATCCCTGCAGAGAGAGTAGGGGACAGAACCACCCAGCTAGTCCAGGAGCAGAACATCTTGCCAGAGGGGTAAAACAGGTTTACCCCCAAGGGCAGCAACAGGAAGGAGCTGAGCAGAGCAGCCAGACCCAAAAGAGGCACAACTGGATAAATCCAAACTTCATAGATCTGCACCTGAACTTCAGTAGGTGCTAAGGTTATAACTGCAACAAAGCTCTACAACAAAGGTCAGAAGACAGTGCTACACAAAATGACAACAAGAAGGAGCAAAATGCAACCTCAGAACCCAAGTCCACCCATAAATGCAGAGGACACTAACACAGGAAAAGGTGGGAATCACACAGCTGAAATCAATGAATCAAAGGCTTGTGAAATAAAGAAATAGCTGCAGAATGGTATAGAGGAACTCAGACTGGAAATGGAAAAAGAAATCCCTGAATTAATAGCATCGGCAGTAAAGAACCAAACACAGAAACAAATGGAGGAAACCCAGTGCCCATACAGAACAAGTGCAGGGGACACTCGCTCAGCTCATATGTATGAATTAATGGCATCGATAATAAATAAGAAACACCAGAAAGTTATAGAGGAACTCAGAGCAGAATTCTTTTCTGAAATAAAAAAAAAAAGAATTCTCTTAATTCATAGCATCTGAGGCAAAGAATCAACAACAGAAACATACAGAGGATACTCAATATGAAAAAAAAGTAGTAAAAAATTGATAGCTGCTTCTAAAGAAGACATTGATTTAAAAAAATAGAGGAGACTGAAAAATGATGGATTTCTTGAATGAGCAATACAAGAAAGAAATAGATCACATGAAGAAGAGTCAAAGAAATATAGAGGAATTTAAAATCTCAATCACAAGCTGGGAAAACTGTGTAAGTGAAAGTGAAGACAGAGTTTCAGATCTTCAAAATGCTGGTGCAGCTAGTGAAAAGGTAAGGAAGGATCTCTTAAAAACAACGAGGATGCAGGAAAGAATGATCCATTACCTGCAAGATGATACAAAGATGAACAATGTGAGAATAATAGGCATCAATGAGAAAGAAGAAGTCAATACAAATGACATTAAAAAATATGGGCACAAGTAATACCAGAAAACATCCCAAAAATGATGAAACAATCTCACATTCAAGTAACCGAAGCATACAGAATGCCAAGGAAAGTCAACCCAATGAAAAACACACAGAGACATATAATAGTCAAGATCCCAGAAATTCAGCACAAGAATAATATACTGAAAGCTGCTAGAGAAAAGAAGCAGATCACATTCAAAGGAAAACCCATTAGAATTATGGCTGACTTCTCTTCACAAACCATGAAGGCAAGAAAAGCATGGAGCAGAGTAATTCAAGTCCTCTATGAAAACAAATTCCTGCCCAGACTACTAAAACTCTCTTTCAAGTTTGATGGAGAAGTGAAATACTTCCATGACAAACAACAACTAAAGAATTTCATGATGACATAGCCAGCCTTACACAGGCTACTGAAAGATGTTCTAGAGAGGGACCAAAATGATCAGAACTCCATGAATGAAATGAGAAGCAACCAACTAGCTAGGGCAAGCAAAGGAAAAGAAGGAGTAAATGACAACAGGTAAATAACATGCCAATCGTAAGCCAATGCATCTCAATTCTAACCATCAATATAAATGGACTGAGTTCACCAATTAAGAGAAATAGACTGGCACAGTAGAATAGGAAACAAAATCTGACACTATGCTATATAGAAGAAACACAATTAACTCATAAAAACATTCGTAGGCTGAAAGTCAAAGGATGTAACACAATACTACATGCCTCAACACCTCAGAAAAAAGCAGGGGTAGCAATCCTATTCTCAGTCAGTCTCAACTTCAAACCAAGAGTGATCACGTGAAATAAAGAAGGCCACTATATACTGGTAAGGGGAAAAATTCAAGAGGAAGAGGTAACACTCAAAAATAAGTATGCACTAAACATGGGAGCATGCAACTATATAAAGCAAATTTTAATGGACATGAAAAATCTAGTATCCAATACCACAATCTTAACAGGAGAGCTTAACACCCACTTATCCCCAAAAGATAGGTCATCCAGACTAAAACTTAGCAAAGAAATAACAGAACTGAACCAGAGCTTGAAA
>NW_004525043.1:91580-93796 GCF_000260255.1 Octodon degus
GAACAAATCATAAAGACTAGAGCAGTGAAAAATTCAATTGAGATGAAGAAAACAATTCAAAGAATGAAAAAGGAAAAAACCTAGTTCTCTGAAAGATTAAATAAACTCAATAAGCCCCTAGCTAAACTCATCAAAAAGAGGAAAGAAAACATTCAAATGCAAGCAATAAGGAATAAAAAGGATGTAATTATCACAGACCCGGTAGAAATTCAGAAGATTATGAATAGCTACTGTGAGAATGTTTACTCTCACAGAATAGAAGACACAGAAGGAATGGAAAGATTCCTAGAAAGTTACACATTACCACATCTGAATTGACAAAATATACCACTCTCAATAGCCCAATAACAGCTAATGAAATATGAGATGTAATTAAAAATATATCAACAAATAAATGTCCAGGTCTGGATGGATTCACAGCTGAATTCTACAAGACATTTACAGAAGATGTAGTCCCTATACTCCTCAAACTCTTCCATGAAATTGAAAAGGAAGCAATCCTCTCAAAATCATTACTGGAGGCAAGGGTTATACTGATACCAAACCAGAGATAGATGCAACTAAGAAAGAGAACTACAGACCAATCTTCCTCATGAACATAGATGTCAAACTTCTCAATAAAATCCCACCAAATAGAATACAGCAAATCATTAAAAGATCATACCCCATGACCAGGTAGGATTCATCCCAGGGATGCAAGGATGTTTCAATATTCGAAAATCTATAAATGTAATACACTATATCAATAGAGTGAAAACTAAAAACCATATGATCATCTCCATTGATGCAGAAAAGGCTTTTGACAGAGTCCAACACTCATTCATATTCAAAGTCCTACAGAAAATTGGAATAGATGGCCTCTACTTCAAGCTTGTTAAAGCAATTTAGGAAAACCCGATGGCTAACATAATCCTAAATGGGGATAAACTGAAATCTTTTACTCTTAGATCAGGTGCAAAACAAGGATGTCCTTTATCACCACTCCTATTCAATATAGTTCTGGAATCATTAGCTAGAGCCATTATACAACAGAAAGAAATCAAAGGAATAAGAATATGTAAAGAAAAATTCAAATTATCATTATTTGCAGATGACATGATGAATTACTTAGAAGACCCAAAAAACTCCACCAAGAAGCTACTAGAATTAATACAGAAATTCAGTAGCATAGCAGGTTACAAAGTCAATACCCAAAAGTCAATAGCATTCCTCTATAGAGACAACAAACACACTGAGATGGAAATTATAGAAACAATACATTTTACAATAGCACCAAGGAAAATGAATTATCTTGGAATTAATCTAACTAAAGAAGTCAAAGATTTTCTCAACGAAAATTACAGTACTCTTAAAAAAATGATCACAGAGGATTTCAGAAAATGGAAAGGTATTTCATGCTCCTGGATAGGGAGAACCAACATAGTGAAGATGGCCATACTACTAAAATTCCTGTACAGATTTAATGCAGTCCCTATCAGACTATCAACAACATACATCACAGAGGTAAAGAAATCATTCTTAAAATTTATTTGGAACCAGAAAAGACCTAGAATAGCAAAGGCAATCCTGGGCAATAAAGACAAGGCAGGAGGCATTACAATTTTACAATTCCTGAGTTGAAATTATACTACAAAGCTACTGTGATAAAATCAGCATGGCACTGGCAACAAAATAGATCTGAGTATCAATGGAATAAATTAGAAGATGCTGAAGCCCCTACAAACACATTCAGTCACCTTATCTTTGATAAAGGTACCAAAATACTCAGTGGAAGAAAGATAGCCTCTTTAACAAATGGTGCTGGAAAAACTGGCTCTCTACATGCCGAAAATTCAAACTTGATCCAGGTCTTTCACCATGCACTAAGCTAAAGTCAAAATGGATTAAAGATATAAACATTAAAGGAGAGACACTACAACTCTTGGAAGAAAAAGTAAGAGGAACTCTTGAAGACATAAGGGTAGGCAAAGGATTCATGAACAAAAATCAAATTGCATGGGAAACACTTGAAAGAATTAACAACTGGGACCTGCTTTTACTGAGAAGTGTTTTCATTTCAAAGAAATTACCAACAAAGTGAAAAGACAACCCACAAATTTGGAAAAAATCATGACAAATAAGTACTCAGACAAAGATCTGCTCTCTAGAATTTATAAAGAACTGGAAAACACTAGGGCCCCAAAATTTAAAGACCCAGTCCAGAAATGGGCATCTGA
>NW_004525043.1:95051-106240 GCF_000260255.1 Octodon degus
AAAACAAAAAAAAATACTTGATGAAAAATACCTGGTCCATGTTATGCCTAAGATGTTTGATATTCAGACAGATAGTGAATTTAAGCTTAACAGCCTAAGTTGTATGGTAATAACAATAAGCTTGTCTTCTGGAGGGTTAACAACCTAAGTTTTCAGACCAAAATTAGAGAAAAAGGAGGGCTGCAAGGAAAGCCAACATTTTGGCCCTATCCTGCCAAGGTCAATTAAGACTCAGGACATATGAGAACCTGTACTGTCACATCATGTAACTCGGTAGTGTCCCAAATTTTCTGATCAAGGAGATCATGGGGCCAAAAAGGAAAGTGATTGATGTTGTAGAGTGTACCTCAGGAGAGTTACATGGAGAGAAAACTTTCTCTCAGGCTTTCACAGAGAGTATATTGGCTAAGCAATGGCTGTGACTCATCCACATGTCTGACACCGACAAATTATCTGCAAACTGCAGTACAGAGTTACAGGATAAATCCTGAGGGGAGTTGACTGACTTTATCAGATACAAAAGTTACATTTCTTGTTATACAGTTCTTTATTTATCTTGGTCTTAACCATCCAGCAGAAAAGTATAAAAACGAAGTATAAAAGTAAAGCTAAGCTGTTATGTTGAGCTGTAGGGAACTCAGGTCAACAATTTCTGACATGGCCAGTGAAGTCGAAGTTCCAGTACTATGATGGATTACTGGACTCTTTTAGAATATTTTGCTGAGTTAACACACCTACAATATTCATGTAATGGAACTTAACAAAAAAGGTGATACAGATGAATGTCCATATGTTATCCGTGCATTCAAAATGGTTAGGACAGATATATAGTTACATTCTCTTAATGAATAGAGGGATTTGTTCTAATAGTGTTTGTATATAGCATATCATGTCTGCATCTTGTACAGCAATTAACCACTAGGAAGAATGTATGCAATGTGTAAATTATTGAAATTGTCCTACCAATTTTTTTTGAAACTGTCTCATTGCTATTTGTTTCTCATTAAAATTACAGGAAAAAAAAATAAATTTCCACCTGAAAACTCTTCAGCAAATCCATAAAACATAACAAAAGTTTAACAAGCAAATTTTCATGTAGTTTCAGAATTTCCAAGGAAATTGTTCAATTCTGAACTCTAACCAAGTATGGAATATATGGTATTTTTTAGGAAATGGAAACAACATGTAATTACTTCAGCTACCTCAAAAGATACTGTCAGATGATTAGTAAAGAGGAAAACTATTGCTTGGATGTTTAATTTTTTTAAAAAAATTATTGTTTGATACAGGATTTTGCTATGCACTGGCATGGCATGTGGTACTGGGGATCAAACTTGAGTCTTTGCATGTTCCAGGCCGGCACTTAGACTGCCAAGATATCTTCCCAGCCTTGGATATTTAATTTTAAACATCAAACAAAGTTATGGTTTTTGGTGCTGGAACTAACCTGCTTGGTGGGGAATATTTGTTGGCTTCACTCAGGAGTCAACAAACAAAATACTATCATTTCTAGTGATGCTAGTGATGTTTCCAGAGATTGAGGAGTGAAGTTTTTAAGTAATGCAAAGGGAAGAAAGGAAATTGGCTAGCATACCACCTGCCTGTAGAGTCCTCAGAAACACAGGCTGTGGAAATTCCTTACCTCTAGCCAGGATTTCATGGTTGGTGTAAATTTACTGGATCTAGTCCTCTGCCCCCAAAATAACACAAAAAAAGGACATGATTTTGAGGGCCACTGTACTCGTGCCTAATTAGTAATTAATATTGGCTATCTATGTGCATATTTTTATCTATAAGTAAATTGTATTGAAGATATTAAAATTTGATCTCTGTTGTCTTTCAACATGTACAAATATGAATGAACTAAAGTAAATATAATACACATTTGCAAAATATCTTTCTACTGGCTGACATTCTGTTTTCTGGGGAATTAAGCAACAGCACATTTTTCTTAAGTATTTGAAATAATATTCAAAGGGATGAATGAACACTTGACTGAAAAAATAGGAGTCTCAGATGTCTGAGGTTGTCTTTAAAGCACACAGCAGGACTGGCTGTCCCTCCAGGATGCAAAGATAAGGTTCAGCCTGTGCAGCATTAAATTTCCACCACCTTGGTTTGACACGACTGGTCTCCTGTGTCAGCCATACCTGAGCTGGTTTTGAGATCCTACTGTTGCAGGCAGCTGAGTTAGATAGACATATTGTAGGCAGTCAGACAGGGGTAAGCCCTGAAAGAGACAGTATGGAAGGCAAGATGACTCTACAACTTTGGGAAAAAGACCCCTGCTCTAGGCCAGATCTCAAGACAAAAGAGTAAACAAATGCAAAGCCAAATATCTCCCCACACAGAGGTATTCAGAACTGATATTTATATGAGTCTTTCACCTTAAAGATACCTTAAAGTCACTAAGCCAGTTCCCAAATGGAAAAGCCCCAGTTCTGTTTCATGCCTGCTTTCCTTGCCCATTTGCTACATGACTCTCACCATTCAGTCCCAGATTTAATCAGTTTTACCTGAGCAAGTGTGCGGGTAATTTCATTGGTTGACCATAGTTTTGTCCCACCTCATGCCCACCTGATCAAGGTCCTATGTTCTCATCTTGGACTCACCTCATCACATGGTTTTACTCTATAAGTATCCCTGAAAGACAGCTTTGGGGGCAACCCGCTCGGGGCCCTGTTCTGTCCTTCTTTTGGACAGGAGCTTTCTTTCCCCCAATAAACATATTCTGCTTTTAACCTCCTTTGTTCTTAAAATTTATTCTTTGATTTTAGAGAACATGAACTCAGCCCAGGTATCTTTCAGTATGGAAGTTTCATTCCCTATATCACTACTCGGTTAGAGCTCAGGTAGAACAGGCAGACCCCAGATCAAAATTTTTTGACCTCTTCATAGGGAAGATTTTTATCTTTATAGGATAATTGAGCCAAGATCCTACCTTGAGATGGAAGTTGACACTCCACAAATCATCAGCCTTTCAGATTTGAAACATTGAAGTAAATTTCCCCTTTGAATGGATCTACTCATTTCACTCATACTTTCTGAACTGAGAGAAAACTGTGGGAGAAAAATTCATCCGTAAGTTTCTAAAGTATTGTTTGGCAATTGCCTTTTCATTTACCACTAACCAGACTTTGACCTCAAAACTCACTATATATACTTTATATAAATCTGGACTACTTCTTAACCAATCATTTCTCTGGGTTATGACAATAAATCTCTATCATATTCAATGCTGAATTTAAGTCAGTTTCTATTTCTTTCAATTTCTTCCACCAAACTGCTGTGAGTTGTCTAACTGAATTTCTTGACTGACAATTTGCTTAAGAGAAAATATCTTACATTCCTTTTCCCTCAAACTGTCCCTTAGCAATTTTATTTGCAATTCAAGGAAGAATAGAGAATGATGTATTACTAGATCTTCCAAGCTTTAAAGATTCCTTAGAAACACCAAATAAGAAAACATGTAAGTAATTAATAATTGCCATGCTATGACACTGAGATATTGCTATACTGGCTCTGTTCTATCTGTGTGGGCTGGCAACAGAGCTTTGCACAGGGACTCCAAAGCATGCTTTTTCACTCCACTCTTTGTTCTAACTGAAATTTCTTCTCTTCCTAGATCTCTTTTATCTTCCAGTCAGCCAGACTCCAATAAACCTTTCTTTTTCTAACACTACATGTGGGGCTTCAGGCTTGCAACTTGGCAATAAAATCTTGTTGCAGGTCTTCTGAGCTAGATACAGAGACTCTGCAAAGACCAGCCAGCCCTTATCCTGCTCCTGTAGGCTTATCACAAGGAATTCAGAGATGATCTTCAACTTTAACAGTGTTCTTTCTACTCTGCTATTGAGTCAAATGGGGCCATAGCTTCCTCCTAAAATTTTTGTGAAGATAACAGTCTTTTCCTTTGATAAACAGCCTCAGTTATCAGGCTCTGCTAGTAGGAAGCAAACTTTTTTTTTCTATTTTAACACTGTAAGCATTAAAATAGTTTGGTTAAGTTCACACATTTAAAGTTTTATATCTTTTTAACATATTTTTCCTGATTTTATTAATGACCATTGCCTTTGCATGATTTCTTGTCAGCATTCCAGATTACTTCCTTAGGATACACAGTTTTTATCTAATACTGAATACCACAATGAATGTGAATACTTATCCCCCTACATTCTTAAGAGAATTATGACCTTATTTTAAACAACTGTTTAACTCCGATTTTCATCTACCCCAGTTTTACTTTTGCATAAAGTGTGGTTTTCTATTTTATATTTAAAATAGAAAATTTTATTTTCTATTGATTTTATTTTCTATTTTCTATTTTTATTTCATATTTAGTTATGTATTTCATAAATATTTAGTATTTGTATGTCATATTTAACTTTCTCTTTCAGTACCAGTCATCTCTGTCTCAACTCTTGGTAATTTCTCCAGCTCTGACCATCATTTCACCCTGGTATTTAGCAGTAAAATGCTCAGCAGGCTCCCTGAGGAGCTGACAGACCCAAGTGTGAGCTTTCCTGTTACCTGCTGGCCTTTTGCTAGGATATAGAGGGACCTTGCCAAGTTTCTGCTTCTAATCTACCCTGTGTTTGGTGGTCAGCAAATGCTCATGCATTAGCAACAGCTGCTGCTGCTCTTTTTTGCAACATTCTTCGAAGAAGCTCAAGTTCATCCCTGACCTCTAGCAATTCTGTTATTCTGCCATGTGATTGTGGTTCTTTTTATGCTTTTGTTTTGTTTTGTTTTGGTATGTTAGTTCTATGGTTATTACTTTGATTCTTTCATTCATTTCTTATCTCTCTCAATCTGCATCCCAACTTACTGCTTTTTCAAGAGATCTTTGGCTTTTAAAGACATTATATTTTCCTGGGAAAGCAGAAATGTCAAATTTCTTCTCTTTCCTGAGGCAAGTCTTGCACAGCATGATACTCTCAGTTCTAAATGCTGCTTTTGTTTCACATGGCAGAATACCTGTGTCTTAGTTGCATTTTTCTTCTTGCATTTGGGTAAAATTAGCTATTAAATTTTATAAAATACTCTGAAGTATGAAATTAGAGATTCTTCCAGGAAACGATTTTAGAGGTTCTAAGGACTTTTAAACCTTTAAAGTTTTCTTAAATGCTTAGTGCTAGAAATGCTCAGTATGATGCAGAGACAAGCCGCTGAGATGAGCCGCTGCTCCCTACTTCTCTGCACACCACCTTGACCTGCATAACTTGTTAACTTTTCTTGGGAACTTTCTGAATGAAAAACAGAAAGAAGTTTAAAGGGAATTTTCTCTTTTTACAATAATAAAAAATGAAATATTTTATACATCATTTAGTAAATACTGTAACATTGTGAAATCATATTATGATTTAGTCTCCTTTTCAAAAATAAAGATTTTCTAAGGAAATGACTTGGAACCTTCCACATTTGTCAGATGCATTTTCTCATTGTTTCAGTCTTTGCAAGTCTGGATCCAAACTGCATGCCCACTTTGGCAGAAGGGTGGAGGCTGTGAGATCAAGTTCCACAGCTGCAAGACATAAAAATAGTTTTTCACCAATTCCATGGGGTAGAGTCCCTTGCCTTTTCCCAAATCTTGTTTCCTTTCTGTAGTCACCAATAGCTCTGTGATCATAACCAAGATTTCTAGATGAAATCCAATCCAGTTTCATTGCTATTTCCTCATTCAGTGCTTCCAGTCCAAGTGTTTGAATGTAGATGCATTGATGAAAATATCCAGTAAGGTGCTCATCTGCACCAACTCCTGTGAGAATTACTTTTGTGCTGCTGTGATATGATTTCTCTCCATCCTGGGTTGCTAACCAATTAATCTAGAAGTAAACCAGACTCCATTGCCATTGCAATCATCTAAAGCTGTTTAAGTGACAAATTTGAGTTTCTCTTCTTTGTGTGGCTCTTCCAGAGAAACATTAACTTCAACAAAATTCCAAATTCAAGAAGGGTTAATAATTTGCAGGTCCTTTAGTCAGATATTCTTCTACCTGCGACATTATTGTCAGTACTATCACCATCAACAGCACCAGTGTTCTCAGATAATTCTTCAGAAGGCATTTCACAGTGATCTTTCTGCTCTTACCTTTTATAAAAGCTAGTTGCCATGGTCTTTTCTTTTGTCATTAATGTTGCACCCAGAAGATCAATTGGCTCATCTAAAAGAATATCATGATCAGCAAGGGCTACAATCACCATGGAGTCAATACCTCCAAAAAACAGGATTGTAACATCGGCTTTCCTATCACAAGTTTCCAGAAATTCATTTGTTGCCAAGTTTGTGTCCCTCAGTAAATATAAGACATGTCTCTTGGTTGCATTTTTGCTTTCATTTTCAGACAGCATTTCTGTTAAGTCTGCAAAACTGTTGTTGTAGTTTGTTCTGTTGTTGTCTATATACCTTCCTATTCTTCAAGTCATAAAGTTTGTCCACATCTGGGCCTGGGGAGATGGCTCAGTAGAATAAGCACTTGCCTGGCAAGCACAAGGGCCTGAGTTCAATCCCCGGTTCTGCCAAAAACAAACAAAAAAATAAAGTTTATCCACATCAATTTTCCACTCTTTAATCTTGCCACTGAGCTCTTCTTTAGCTGAGCTGTCTATGGAGTCCAGTGTACCCCCACCATACAGGATGTGGTTTAGATAGAAGTTTTCCTAAATTAATTTCAGGTATTTTTGGGACTGACAGATACTGAAAGTTCTTTTGTTCATTTTTTTCTAATTTGGGCTTTCTGTTTGCTTATTTGCCTTTGCTTTTCTGTTTGTTTGCCTTTCTTTTTTTCTGAAGGGCCTGAGAGCCCCTCTACTTTAACTCTTTTGACCAGGGCAATTGAGAATCTATTTGGGTACTACCTTACAGTTGATTCCAGTTTACCACTTTCAATGCAACCCACAGCGAAAATAAACACACTAAACTATATTTTCAATCATTGGGGAGTCAAGAGGCTCCAAATCCAGCCATGGAGATGGTTTTCTGGAACCGAGAGTGACCCAGGGCCTCACCCAGTTTTATTCAGTGGGGGAGTGGCTTGAGGATTGACTGAGAATTGTGGGAAAGAGACTACTATGAGCTGAGCTAGGTGGGTGGCCTAAATTTACCTCTGTGATATGCAGAGAGGATATTCAGAGAGAGTAATTTGCATTATATAGTATCGAATGTTTTGGTTAAGTCTGGTGCTTCAGCTTTGGTGTAGCCTTTCAAGTCCCAGGAAGTCATAGCCTCTGTCTCGAGGCTCAATCCCAGCTGGCACTGTGGAGCATTAGCTCTACAGTCCTGTCTCAACCTGGCTCACATTAAAGAGCAGCAGGTATAGGTTACCAGGGAAACACACACACACACACACACACACACACACACACACACATGCCATCTTCAAAGACTATCACCAGCACCTCAGCTAGACCAATATACATTGCTTAAGGCCACTTGAAGGACAAACAGAAGTCCTAGTCAGCTCTGTACATAGCAATACAAGGAAATAAGGTATAGTTCAGTCAAAATGGAGACAGTCGCTCTTCTTTCAAGGAGAGCTGCTCAGGTGGTCCTCCACACCAGGCATCTTCCTTTGCACAGATATCCAATGCTTGCATGTTGAACACCCAAAAGGTTAATTACCCCAATCTTGAGGGAGCTGTAGGCTTTAATCTTCACTATTATAAATCTGTTTGTATACCAGGCACTATGAAATAAAAAGTATGACTAATGAATAGGTACTTCTTTTATTAGTCATGAACAGCATTGGTATCAGGGGTCAAAATCATATTTTATCTGTAACTGTTTAGGCTATCATTCAGAAGTCATATTTTTGAGGGATGTTAACTGATCAGTTTTAAATGAAAAATTTAAAATCTAGAGCAAGTATGCCATAACATTTAAGATAAAATTATTATATGAGAGCTATTAAGTTTTTGTTATTATCTCTAAAACACATGTAAATTTATAGTTTAGTATTAATTATCAATAGATTATCTTTAATTATAAAATCTTAAATTATGCTAATAAAATTTCATGTAAATTTTCTATATGTTTTTCAAAAGGTATCTAAGTAGAATGTACTTGTTTGAAGAAGTACTTTCTTTTAAGAGAATAAAAAATAGTTTTAAAAAAACATTAGAAATTAAACAGGGGCCAGGAAGATTGCTCAGTAGAATAAGCACTTCCCTGGCAAGTGCAAGGGCCTGAGTGCAATCTCTAGTTCAGCCAAAAGAAAAAAGAAAAAAAAGTGAAACAGAGTGGATGCAACTTGAACATATACTCATAAGTGAAATAAACTAGACCCACATGCATAAATATTAGTCTCCCTAGTGTAAGAACTCAAAAGAAGAAATAAAAATTGAAAGATATAACATAATTAAATGGAAAGTGAGAATTTAAGGACTGAACAACAAAGAGAGAGCAAGGAGAAAAGTTAGGATACATGGCAAGGGTAAAACCACACATTCATATACACAAATGGTTAAAGAAATGGCTACAAGAATCTGTATCAGATTTTTGAAACTAGCTGTTAATTGGTAGAATTCTCATACTGACTAATTACATATGCTGATACCTGTGAACTGAGCAACTACACTGAGGATAGCAATGTGTGATACTAAAACCATACTTGGAATACCTGTCATTCTGGTCTTCTAAATGTGTACTGCTTCTAATGGCATATCAACTATTTCTATACTCTCTCTCAAGTAAGTGTTTGCTATTTGTTTTATTTTTTAAAAAAGGTAATAAAAGGAAACAGACAAGAAAAAAATGTAATAAGATTGTCCTGCTACAATATTGAATATGGTCAGATTGCTAGTTTTCTGTGCAAAAATGTATGTGTGTGTGTTTTTTTTTCCATGTTCTAACACGGATTTAAAGTTTAGAATATCCATGAGTGATGGAAAATACCTGTTCCATATTATGTCTAAGGCATTTGATATTCAGATTGTGATGTTAAGCTCAACTGCCTCTGTTATAGGGTAATAATATTATTAAGCTTTTGTTCTGGATGGTTAACAACTTAAGTTGGCAGACCAAAATTTAGAGAAAAAGAAGAGCTACAAGGATAGCCAATATTTTGGCCATAGCCCTTCAATGGTAGTGAAGACTCAGGACATAAGAGAACCTGTACTGTAACATTCTGTAACTCAGTGATGTCCCAAATTTTCTGTTCAAGGAAATTATGGGGCCACAAAGGAAAGTGATCACCAAAGTATAGTATGCCTAATGAGAGACACCTAGAGAGAAAATATTCTCTCAGGCTTTCACAGAGAGTAAACTGGTCAAGCAGTGTCTGTGACGCATCCAGATGGCTGACACTGTCAAAAGCTCTACAAACTATTGTACATGTTTTCAGAGTAAATCCTAAGGGGCTTTGACTGACCTTGTCAGATACAAAAGTTACATTTTTAGTTATGTGGGTCTTGCTTCAACTTGGTCTCAACCATCCAGCAGAAAGGTATAATCACAAGGTATAAAAAGTAAAGCCACATTAATATGCTGAGCTGTAAAAGGCCCAAGTCAACAACTTCTGACATTGCGAGTTCTGCTGATACCCCACTATTATAGATTATTGGACTATAATGGGCTATTTTGCTGAATTCAAACCCCTACAATATTTGAATGGCAATGGAACACCCATCTCTGACAAAACAAAGCAAAAAGGGGGGTATAAGTGATCATTTTGTAGTGATCATATATATATATATATATATATATATATATATACAAAATATGATAGATGCACAGCTACTTTCTCTTAATTCATTGAGAAAAAGACTAAACACTAATAGTATTTAGACAAAATATCATGTCTTCATCTTGTACTCTGAATAACTGCTACAAATATAACAATATGTAATGTATTAATTATTATAACTGTCCTACTAACCTGTTTTTCTGTTTGTTTGTTTGTTTTTCGGTTTTGGTTTTTCTTTCTTTTTTTCTTTTTCTTTTCTTTTCTTTCTTTTTTTTTTTTTTTTTTTTTTTTTCAGAACCAAGTATTAGACTCAGGCCCTTGCACTTGCCAGGGAAGCACTTATTCCACTGAGCCATCTCCCCCACCCCTAAAACTAAATTTTAAAAGAAAAAAAGAAATGAAATAATTTTATTAAAGAAAGTGATAGGAATTCCACAATGATTATTATATTGCACATTATTATCTTCAAATTAGTTGTTGAGATTGCCAGATATAAGCATGTAAAATCGGTCAAAAATTAAAAATAAGAAAAAATTAATCATTTACTATTTCTTTCAATAGACCTGTAGAAATCAGCAGTTAACCAAGTTATCTTTATATATACATATATATTTTTCCCTTTCTTCTTCCTTTCTTTTTCTCCTTTCCCTCATCCCATTTGTTTCTTCCCTTTGAGCAGTTTCTTTCTTTTTCATACTATCTATTGAACCTTTCAGATTTTATTTACTGTTTTAGGTTCTTACCCTAGAGAGATAATACACATGTGTATTATCTGATTTATTTCTCTTATGAGTATTTACCTAGAGTTTATATTTTTTATAGTTGAGTAATACTCTATTGTATAAAAATACCTCATGTTTCTTATCCATTTCTCAGATGATGGCGTTTGGGTTGTTTCCAAGATTTAACTACAACAAATTGTGCTACTGTAAATAAATACTGTAAATATGGGTGCACATCACTGTGGTATGATGTTTTCAGTTCTTCTGGAAAAATATCTAGGAGGGAAATCACTGGATTGAATTGGATCTCAAATCCCAGTTATTTAAAATGATAAATCTACTTTAAGAGGCTGGCGAGATAGCTCAGAGGCTTAAGAGCCTGTCTAGCAAGTGCAAGGTCCTGAGTTCGATCCCTGGTACCAAAAAACCAAACAAACAAAAATAAATAAATAAATAAAAATCTACTTTAGGAGATAGAAGAAGTACTTTATAGGTGACTAATGCTCAATCCAGAATTATTTGTTACATTGCCTGGGCTGTGTATTATTTCTTTGCATCTAAACATCACAATACACTTATACAACAATCACATAAAGGTAAGTCAAAAAAAGTCTATTGTTATAATTTTGTTTGAGGATATCCACAGGGTAAGGTGTTCTCCAAAGTTTTGTATTTTATAGGGTGTATATACTTTGGTTTTTTTTTCAAAATTTTACTGATAAACAGATAGCAATGAGACAGTTTCAAATCAAATCGGTAGTACAGTTTCAATGACTAACACACT
>NW_004525043.1:106791-108103 GCF_000260255.1 Octodon degus
AGTCACGGCCATTGCTTGGCCAATGTGTTCATTGTGAAAGCCTGAGAGAGTGTCTTCTCCCCATGTGACTCTCCTTAGGCACAGTCTATGTCATCGATCACTTTCCTCTTTGGCCCCATAATCTTCTTGATCAGAAAATTTGGGACATTACCGAAGTACATGACGTCACAGTACAAGTTCTCATATGTCCTGAGTCTTATTGACCTTAGAAGGTTAGGGCCAAAATGTTGGCTTTCCTTGTAGCCCTGGGTGTGTATACTTTGGAAGCACAAATGTATTTGATAAACCAAAAGGTTAGCAATATTAGCATTGTGGTCTTTTAGAAATCTTTTATATCATGAATTTAATTTTTACCCCTTTTCATGTTGAGACAAGGTCTTGCTAAGCAGTTCAGACTGGCTTTGAACACACTATGTAGCACAGGGTGGCCTCAAACTCAATTGATCCTCCTGCTGCAGTGCCCTAAGTTCTGGAATTATGAGCATGTACTACTTTATCTGGCTTTAATTTTACTTTTAAGAAAAAAATTAGATTTGTTTAACATGTTCACATAATACAACAACACAGATAATACTTAAATTGTCATTATTTTTTAAGCAGCATGTGTGTATGCATGTGTTTGTGTGTGCACATGTGCGCTATCAGGGATCAAACTCAGGACTTTGTGCTTGCGAGGCAGGCACTTATGCCTGCTGAGCTATATCCCAGGACCCCTTAAATTATCATTAGATCTCCTAGAGTTTAGGAAACAATGTTACAGATCACAAATAGACATTATTACTCAATATATAAATGCATCTCATTCATATAATAATAAAATGTTTATTTGGTCAATGCTAGTAAGTATAGATTACATTTTAAATGTTAGGACAATATTTACAGAGAAGTTAAGAATTTTAACCACTGTTTTACGTGTTTAAGCTCTAGATACAACTCTATTGTGTGAAATAGAACAGCTATTGTTCTATAAACATAGTACTGATTTGCCTGAACTCTATAAACTTAATATTAAAGCTTAGACTCATAGCATATTTTGTCTTCACGTGGATATGTATCTCTAGACCCATAAATTATTGGATATGCTATAAGAAAAATAATAGCTGTTCACTTAACCAAGTATAAACTGATTATTAAAAACATTTTACATTAAGCCAACATTTAAGCAATCTTTAACTTTTTTTTCTATTCAAAGTTTTATTGATAAACATATAGCAATAAGACAGTTTCAAATCAAATCGAAAGTACAGTTTCAACAAATAATACACTGCATATATTCTTCTTAGTGGTTAATTGCTATACAAGATGCAGACTT
>NW_004525043.1:117699-118217 GCF_000260255.1 Octodon degus
CAACCTAGGCTGTTAAGCTTAACCTCACTATCTGTCTGAATATCAAACATCTTAGGCATAACATGGAACAAGTATTTTTCATCAAGTATTGATATATTGAACTCTACAGAATATGACGAAAAAACATTTAAAAATTAGAATATATTTTTAAAATAGGCATAAAGAATTATAATTCAAAAATTATTTTGATTGCTAGATGAAACCTTGTTGATTTTTTTTCCTCACTATCAAATACAACCCCTTAAAATACTCCATCTTATGTCACTCCCATGTTCATGAAAGATGACCTACAGGTGACAATTTGCAAAAAGACATTGAGTTATCCTTAATCTTTTAAGTTGCACTACACACTTTAAGGTTTGTACACTTTTGAAAAAAAGAAGACAGGATTCCAGGACCAGATTTGAAACTACCTTGGGCAGTTCCACCCATCACGATCAACATTGCCCAGGTGGCAGTTCTGTCCTTCTTACTGTTATGATTGGCTAGGCATCCAGAAAACTGTCACTGTCATATAC
>NW_004525043.1:118387-132537 GCF_000260255.1 Octodon degus
ATATACCTCACAGTGGGTCTGAAGACTCTGAGGATGCCACATAACAACTATCAATCATGAATCACATTAGAAGAGAAGTAAACTTGAGGCTGTAATTATCTTTCAGTCAGTAACCTTGCCTTTCCCGTGCAGTTCTAATTAAAGTTCAGGCCTAGGCTTTTTCTTCTTGTCTGCTTCTGCCTTCTGACCAAGATCTGTATGCTTGAAATGGAGTCACTGACCCTAGTACCCTGCGAGGGAATGTAGAGGAGAGCCAGAAACACAGCCCAAATTCAAACTGCCATTGCAAGGGTGGGGGGAGGGCAAAAGAGAGGGGGCAAAGGTGAAAAGCAAAGAGCATGGAACTAAGGATAGCCACTAACAGATTTGAAAGAGGTGATGGGGAGAGCATCAAGAAGGAACTGTTAGGTGGAAAGGTTGGTGGAAAAAGCCTTTTGTCTACTATCTTGGGAGGCTGAGAAGATTCTAAAAGGCAGCTGGAACAATAGGCACTAGATCAAGCTAGTATGTAGCCATGAAAGCAAGGTTAGGTGCCAACTGACATGGCTCCAAAGGACTTGACAGACTTAAGGACATGCTTCTTCTTTTTTGATTAATAGAGATACATTAATCTGGAGCCCCAGATTTTTTACAGATGATGGGGAAATAGGTAAGTATTAAATTATGACCTAAAGGAGAAGGTGAAAGTGACAAATAACAGACAGGGCTATGAATACCATGGGTGCTAGTCTTCATGAAGACTCCTCCATTGTCTCTAGAAAGTTAGAATCAAGCATCTTTCCCACAAATAAAGATTATAGGTTGATGTACCTGGCCCACAAAGATAGCTAAGTTCATAATTCTGAGTTCATTAGCTTATTTGGGAGGCAGAAGCCTGTTAACCCCTAGTTCTAAACAAAGCAACAGAACAACTCTGGGGTAGAGACCCAAGTCTTGTTGGTGGATCAGCAGATACAGAAATGGGTGTAACACCCAGGCATTCTATCTTCCTCCAGCACAAAAACTGCCAACTCACTTACTGGTTTCGTCTGAGCACCACTGAGAGTTGAAAAAATTAGTGAGTTCTGTTTACTTTCTTCCTACACATGAAGGTTGAAGGTTAATTTGGGTCCAAACAGTATATTTTCTGGGTAAAAGAAGAGAACCCTCATTAGCAGTAGTGATACATGGAGTCAGAAAAAAATGTAGAAGCAGAGCTTAAGGCAAATCAGAATTAAAGTTCATAATCTGAAACCTTATCTTGTATGGACTTATTGTTGTGGAATATGTACACAATCAGATCAAAAATGCTTTGTGCCCCAGAGTTGGAAGGCAACTTTTATTAATGCCAGCTGACTGGTAGGAATGAGGTCCAAATCACTAACACTAGCTTAGAGTAAAATAGCAACTTATATACATTTTGTAAGCAGGAAGTACAGCATTGATAAGGGTTAGTCTATAATTGGTTACATATATTTGGTCACATGTTGTCAGGAGGTTTAATTAGAAGGGACCATTCATTATAAGGCAGAAAGGTCTGGGAGAAGTCAAGGGTCTGTGCAAGTGGGTAAGATTTAATGTGGCCTTGACAGGGCCAGCCTGCCCCAGGTAGATAGTTCTTGAAACAGGCTGGCAAAACAGGAGATGTGTCCAGGCCATTGTGCTGCTGGTCAGATAGAGCTGAGTCAAATTTTCTCTGAGTTGTAGCTGGGTAGTTTAGGTAAGGCTGGCTGAGTCTGAAAGCCCAATTATGACACTATAGTTTTAAATTTTTCTACTATGCTATGGCTTAATAGATCTACATAAGATGAGGAAAAGACATGATCTAAAACCAGTGTTTTACCAGAACATGAGGACTCCAGGGAAGATCTTGGATGAAGATCAAGTACTCAAGGATGAAGTATCAAGGATGAATTTAGCCAAGTCAGCTCTTTCAGTAAAATTCAAAGTTTCAGCAAAAGGTGTGAGGAGCCAGGGGGAGCAGATATCCCTTCTTGATGAAAGTGGAGATAGAGAACTTCTTTCCAGCTTCCATCCACACTCAGGAAGACTTAATCCCTTTCTTCCCCATCCCCAAACATTTGTCTCCTTTTTTTTTCAACCTGGATTCACCTGTATGAAAGTTATTCACTGAAAATGAATGCATGCTAAATCTTGCCTCACATCCTGGAACCTAATGAACACAGTCTACAAACAATCCCCTGAAATCAGGAAGGTAGGTCCATAAGTATTGCAGGACTGCTTTCACTGGAACTTTCAAATTACTATAGATTAAAATTGGATGAAGTGTTTTATTCCTCCAATAACAGAGCAGGACAGTTATACCTTTTTGTCATGAGATGGTTGGGCTGCACTCATATTTAGAACACTGAGAATGTTTTATGCTCATTGCTTTGACAAATCTCTTATCCCCTTTCTTCACATGGAAAAAATTCCCCCTCAAGCTGTCACTTGTGGTTGGACTGCTCATTGATATTGCTGCTACTGAAAGTGTCATGATCTGGGAATGACTGCACTTTCCTGATGCATTTCATGGTAGTCACAACCACTCTGTGGTTGGGGTGTCAATTCAGAGTCCATTTCATAGACAGGAAAACTGAAACTCACAGAGACCAAAAGATTAACCTAAAGTCATTCTCTCATGCTCACCTCATGCTAACTAAGCCCTCTACCTTTTTGTACTGGGCTGCTGCCAAGCAAGTTTGTGTAAATAGGTAACACACAGAGGAGAGAGGACACAGATCCTTTACTGAATTAAAATATCTTCCTTACAAAGATGTTTAGCAAAAGTTTATAAGTAACATGAGCAGGATTTGTAATCGATTAAGTATATGAAATTAAGGCAGATAGATAAATATTCTGATTTCATTTTTGTTTTAAAATTTTCATCAAAAGCAGTATAGAAGTAATTTTGTGTCAGAGTTAACAGTGGTAAGTTGTAACAACATGGCAGAGCTATTAACCTCACTCTGGAACCAGACTGTGTAACTTGAATCTTGGTGTCCACCTAGTCTCAAACAGATTTTAGGCAAGTCAGGTAACATATGTCTCATTTCTTTATCTCTACTGAAGACAGTATCAGTCTGTATCTCATTAAAATCACCAAAGAGCTGAAAGAATTAACATAAGCCAGAAAGCAGTATTTGCTACATGGTAAGCACCACAGAAATGTTGGCTACTACTTCTAGACATTATGCAAGGTTTTAATTTTCTTTTTTATAAATTTTGATATTTCCAAATTTTTAGCATATGTGGGCTCTTATAAAAACCTATGAAAATAATAAAAAGTGACCAGTAACAGATAACCTTTCACACCTGAGCTGGCAGTGCTATCCTTGTTAAGATACAGAGATCCTGTAGAACATCTTCATTTTTTATCTCCTTGGACAATTTGTCTTACTGACAGGTAGGTGCCTTCTTTCTGAATGCTATGTGAATTATAGCTGTCCTTAAGTCTCCCTGATGAAACTAAAGCAGATGTTTGAGCAGGTATTAGAGATATCCAGGATTTCTTAAAGGAAAAGATCCATCTTGAAGTCATCAAGCAAGAAAAACAAACACCAATTTCCAGGTAACCTTGTACAAATTCGACCCAGGTAAACTAATCAAGTTTTCCTGACATGAAGTCATTCCTGTACGCAACCTTCAGTGACTTGCTGTGGGCTACTGGTCTCACCGGAAATATGCACTGTGACAAATGCAAAAACATTTATGCTGAAAGTGAACCAGACTGGTTTCCCAAGAAACATTCCACACACCAGACAACTGGGCACACATGCAGAAATGGGAGCTGCTTATGACCAGATGCTTCTCAAAATAGGTGGCAAGCTCTGCGGAGTCCTGTAAGAAATTCAAGAACCATTCTTCTACATTAAGAAAAGCACAGAAGGAATACAGACAGAGAGCAGATGGTGTGCACAAGCTGTCTGAAGATTTTGAAAGAGAGATACCACATTTCAATCAAGTAGTGATTTTTTGTACATTTTAGGCAGCACCCAGCAATATGTATTACATTTTCATAGAGAGCTCCTTCCTACTCCAAAGACTTCATTATTCAATTAAAATGAGCTTTGTGCGGTGAGCTGCAAACACTTATATAATCTGTCAGTGTCATGAATTATAATTAAAGATGCTCAGTTCATCAATAACCAGAAGAAGAGCAATGGTGGTTTTGTAATTACTACCGTATATTGTGTAATACACGTTGTAACCTTACATTCATCCACACATTTATTGGTAGGATTTTAAAACACAATTTTTCTCACAGTTGAAAACACAAGAATTTCTTCATATGCTAAATAATACTTTATGACGACATTCATAAAGAATTCTGCAAATAATGTGGGAGTCACAGTTGACATTAACTTTGACATGATAAAATTAAGCCTTATCAAAATCAAATATCTCAAAGATTCGGAGTCATTTACCTTTACCAACATTTCTGGCAAATAAATACAAAATACTCTAAATGTTAAATATAGCCTTTCTAGATTCACTTGTAAGTATATTTCCTGAAGAATTCCCCAATGAGACAAAACTTTGAGTGTAATTAGAATGAGCTAATGGAGTTTCAACTGACACTTAAAGGTTTAAGGAAAATATTGTATTACTGTGTACAGTTTTGAATTTCTTCCTTTTTAATTCTTTTCTGCTTATTTTGGAATTTTAAGAAACATAGAGTGAAATGGAAAGAAAAATCATCACACTTCCTTACGTTGTAGCCATTCATACAGAGATTAAAAGGATATTACTGTAGTACACACAGACTGTTCTCTAAATGAGATTTTTATTTTCTTCCTTGTTCTGTTATGTTGCTTAGTATGGCAACAGGCCAACACTTAACAAATATCTAATTATATATGTTCCTCAAATTTGTCATGCTTTTCATCTATAAGATTCTTGCAGTGTCTATGCCCCCATCCTCAGCCTACAGTCCAGGCCCACAGCCAACCTAATTATCTAAGAAATACATTAAGTATTTGCCATATAATTAGGACTTTCCATTGCTGAGATTAATCATTTTGACAAATTATAGTACTTCTGCCAAAATGATATTTTCCTTTATTTATTATCTATTTTTATTAAAAATGTTCCTAATGTAAGTGCAACTTCATGACTGAACAGGTTTCATTTTTCTCCCTGGCCTCAAAACATGCAGCCTACCAGAGAATGCTCCCTTCTAACTGACAGCAAAAATAAATCTCTATGTGAAAGCGATGAGAAAATAAAACTTTCATACTGAACAGTCCAGGTTTTGTAATTCATATTCAAGAGCGAACACCAAGGTCTCTTCTAGGGGTTTGGTTGTATTCTGAAAAACAACTACCACATGTAAAAATAGTTATTTCATTGTTATTGAGAACTGTCCTCACTGAACTAGTACCATCAATTCTGTAGTATCTGGTGTTCAGAGGTCTTGTGTGGTCAGTGTGTTGCCAGGTAACCCTTGAAGTGGCATCTGACTCATTCTACCCAATGTCGTGTTTCTTCTTTGTACCACCCCTGCATTTCTGCCTACCTTGCTCCTCTTATCTTGGCCTTTGAATGCAATTTGCTTAAAGTTCTCTTTTGACATCACCAGCAGCTGTGTTCTTGGCACTAAATGATGGCTTTATTCACCATCCTTGATCTCTATGCATTTGAAACATTATTTCTTTATCTGCCTCTAGTTTGCATCTCTCTTAAGTAACATCTGCTCATTGTTCCAGCCTTGTCTTGTTTCTCACAGGTCTGTCATCCTCATCTCATAGTTTCCTCTTATCTTTGTCCAGTGGCTAGATTAACAAATTCAACTACCACATATCTCCCCTGAGAAATCATTCTTCAATCCCCATTTTCATCTCTCATCTCACGTGTGTTTTCCCCTTTCCCTTATATGGCCACTGGGCATTTCACTTCAGATGACCTGCTATGACCTTAAATTCAGCATTTGACCTATTTAGAGATAGATTTCAGCTCTTCAGATTATCTCTGTTTCATGGTTTGTATCTTGATAATCCCCAAAGCATCACATGGTCAGAGGTGGGGTTTTGGGGAGATGGTTAGATCATGGGTGCGTATGATGCTGGATTAGGGAGTATGGTACTGGGATTAAGGGTGTGTGGTGACTAAATTGGTTTAGAATAGTTCTGGATGTGGATAATGGAATCCCCACTCTGAGTGGGGAAGGTACCAACCAATAGGGCTGTGGCCTGGATGGAATACAAAGGACAGAAAGAAGGCAAGCTCACTGCTTTCTGCCTCCTGCCTATCCTAACATGAACTATTTCTTCTCTGTGATGTTCCTCTGCTATGCCACCCTGCTTCAGAGCCAGCCAAATATGGACTGAAATCTCCACAGAATGTAAAGTGAAATAAACCTTTCTTCCTTAAATTTTTAAAAATGTATTTAGTACAGGGTCCTCAGGGTCTCACTACATAGATCGGACTCATAGTGATCCTCCTGTTTTCAGCATCCCAAACACTGGAATTACAGGTACACACCACCATGCCCAGTCTCATTTGCCATCTCAGTGAACCCCAGGGGTGGGACTGGCAAGGCATTCCAGGAATCAAACCCCAATCCCTATGTCTGCCTAAGCAGGTACTTTAATCTGTTGAACTATCTAGAGGGCCCTCTTCCTTTAATTTGTGTGTGTCTAAGCAGAGAGAAAATGACTAAAACACTTTCCTTCTCTGGAGCTCTGTTTCCATTCTCAGTGTCCCCATGCCAAACTCCAAAGCTGGGTAATCTAAAGTTCTTTATCTGTGTCAGTTTCAGACTATAAACGTTAGCAAAGTTTAAGCTTTGTTTTTCTCAGTCCTGGAAGAGGGGTTGGTACACAGTGGGCTCGTAATGGAGATGCTGAATGAATGAAGTTTGTGTATTCAATAATGGAATAATTGTTTAGTGGAATAATGAAATAAATGTTTAGTGTTGCACTTTCCTAGGATGAATAAATGATACCCACGATTCACCATCATCATTGCAATTATTATTGTTACTATTATGCTTCTTTTCAGTGTATTGCATTCATGTATGAAATTTTAGACTGATCCCTTAGAAATTGAAAGTAGAATGATGGTCACAGAGGCTGAGAGGGGCTGGTGACTGGTGCAGAAAGGCATAACAGTTAGTTATGATTTATAGTTAGACCAGAGCAAGAAGTTCTTGTGTGTTACTGTGCAAGAGGCTGACTGTAGGTAGGAAGGTACTATATGCTTCCAAATGCTAGAAGAAAGAATTTGGAAAGTTTTCAAAGTAAAGAAATAATTAGGATTTGAGAAAATAGATATGTTTAACTCCATTTAAATGCTACACAAAATATACACGCATCAAAGCATTACAATGTACCTAACTAGTATTTACAGTTTCTATGTACTAGTTAAAAATTAATTTTAAATGAATAGAATTTAAAAATCAAATAATTCAAAGTATTGAATTATTTATCTCTTTGTAAGACTGTCTCAATTTGTTACATTTTTCAATGTCATTGGAAAAGCAAAAAATGCTAGCAACAAACTTCGTTTACTTTGCTCCAGCTTTGTTTTGCCACATTAAAATGAGCTTCTGTGGTCCCACTTTGCCTCTGTTTAGATTTCCTCTGATCCATTCTGTTATTCACATTTCATTGATATTTGATGAAATTATATTGCATCAATATAATTTAGCTTCTTGCTTATTACTAGTGTTTTTTCTGCATTTTTAAAATTCTGTTTCAGAAAATGTTTTGGACACAGCTAGAAAATAGTATGTTGGTGCTCAGTGCCTGTCTACCTAAGATTGATAGGTGGGATCTTGCTTTCAGTTCTTTAATTCTCATTGGTTGATCCCCAAATTATTCTAAAACTGCAGTCTAGACTTGAGAGTTGGAAAACGCTAGTTTGATCTGAACCCTTGCTCCTTCTAGCTGTCTAGGTTAGAGCAGCTGCTTGTACTATCTGTGGCCCTTTGAGTAGTGGTGAAGGTGGCTGACTCCAGGCACACTGTGCTATAGCCCTGCCTCAGAACCCTCACACTGGAAGCAGCAGTGTTAGCAAAGCCATCACACAAGTTATAGGCATAAATTGATTTAATAAAGCATTTTGTGTACTGCCAAGAAGGCAATGAGTAATGCTGTGAGAATTAAAGGATGTTAATGAGATGGAGGTGGTATTAACTATAATTAGGCAGCTAGCTGGCTGAGTTTGAAACCTCACCGTATGCTGTTCACATTTCACATACCATAACTCATTTAATAATCCCAACACACATATAAGACAGGTTCAGTTATTATCTTTTACAAATGAGAGAAAAACACAGTTCAAAGAAATGAAATAGCTCAGAGGAGTTCACATAGCTGGGAAGTAGGAGCTTTCAAAACCATATGAGACAGTAAATTTGTGCCTTAATGCATGTCTGAGCTTTAGTGAGTGTTTTATGTATTACCTCACTAAGCTCCACCATCTGAATAAAAACTTTTATATTACAGTCATGTTTGACATTGTCTTGCAAAGTTCTATGCTGGGAGTATTTTTTTCTGTTTTACCAGTTCCTTAGGAATATGTCAGTGGCCCAGTAATCCTTTTCAAATGTTGGTCCAGGTATGACTAACAGACTCAGGGAAAGATAACTTTCTGCCTCCTTTTCTGAACCTCTATCAGGAATACAATGTGTATAACACCATGAGTGTTTAACAACGTAGTCTGTTCCTGTCTCTGAACCTGGTACAGCCATGTTCCAGCTATGTAACTTGGGGCAAGTCACTTCAGTAAATCTCTCAACTTCAATTCCTTCACTCCAAAAGTGGAGTTGGTAAGAATGTCTCCAGGGCTGGCCAGATAGCTCAGCAGATTAAAGCTCCTGCTTAGGCAGATGCAGGAACTGGGATTCAATGCTCTGTGTGCCTCGCTGACCTTGCCCCCAGGCACACTGAGATGGGGAATGAAACTGGGAGTGGTGGGTGCACCTGTAATCCCAGCATGTGGGAGGCTGAAAACAGGAAGATCACTACAAGTCTGAGCTGTTTAGTAAGATCCTGTAGACCCTGCATTAAATACATTTTAAAAAAATGTAGCCCCATAAACTTGTCACAAGTATTAGATGACACAATATTTTCAAAATCTCTAGATCAGTAGTGCACTCACTATACATGAAGAGAAAAGATGTTTTTCCAATAATAGTTAATTATTTATTTATTTGGTACAGGGCTTTGCCCCACAGCTGGGACTTGTAGTGATCCTCCTGGCTCAGCCTTCCCAGTGCTGGAATTATAGGCATACACCACCACACTTGTTTTGGTGGGCAGTTCAGCTCAGGGCCTGCAAGGTATGAGGTATGAGACATAAAACCTGGGTCCTTATGCTTGCCTGGCAGGCTCTTAGACTGTTGAGCTATCTCCTCAGCCCTCCAATAATAGTTTTCCAATTCATTTTCCTATAGGAAAGATGAAAGTGCTAAAATCCTGGGTTAATTTCACATTAACACTAATGGCAAAACAAACCCCAGTACATATGAACTTTCTGTGCATTACAGGGAGCTTTGTACTTCATTTATCTTCAACCATTCTCTATAGGATCAGTCTTATTCCTTAATAAGTTTCCTGATGCTTTCTTTGGACTCTGTCATACTTGGGAGTTGCACTTATATCCTGCATGTCATTGTCCCACATAGAACCAAGGCTTCTGACCTGAAACTCCAGGGCTATCTCCAGAAAATGTCAGGCAAGAAAATCATACTATTTAAGCAATTTTCTCTCCTTGGAACTGCTAGTGAATTCAGCTTTCCAGAACAATGTTCCTTAAGGTTGCTCTACCCACAGAAACTATTGCTGTCAGTGACAGAACAGTGCAATATATGAGCTTCCCTGGTAGACAAGCACTTTTCAATCTTGAAGGAATTCATTTCTTTGGGAGGGTGTACCTATTTCCTCTCAGTCTTGCCTGGAACATCCTCCTGGCCCACCAGTCTCTATTCTTTTTAAGAGTAGGAAAAAATTTATTGAAAGAAAGCTACTGTCTGAGAGGCACATAAGGGGGCCTGGAAAGTGGGTTGTCCACTAACCCCATTTCTCAAGGGTCTTTATAGAGCAAAGACACAAGGTAAGGTGGTCTTAATGTGGGACAGAAATATAATCAATCTAGATTACAAATATAGTTGCTTAGGTAATACTGATCTAATGGCAAATCCTAGGAGGGGTATGAGGTGGGACAAAACTATTGTCAACCAATAAGTATACAAATATATTCACTTAGATAATATTGATTATATGTGGATCAAATGGGGAATTAAATCATGTAGCAAATGTGCATGAGCAGACAAGGACTTTCCTGGAAGGGGTGGGTGAAAGGGTTTTGATCCTCTACCCCAAGGTGATTGGGGCCTATTTACAATATCAATCTCTGCTATTTATCTGTGTGGAAAGTATATGGGTAAATAGTTCTTCTTTTACTTGAATCCTGGCCTTCAGTGATTCCCCCCAGCTGCAGTTGTGTTCTGCATTGACTACACAAAGGCCCAGCCCTGTCTGGCTGCTTACAATATTTTTACTTAACTTAGCTACCTATAATATTCTCCCCTGAAGAAATATTCCTAACTTCCATGAGGGGATAAAGGGCCAAGATAAGTCTGGCTACTTCTAGATAAAGAAGGTTATGGTTGTGATTTACAATCAGATGAACTCCACAAAGGATCTATATAAAGACCCTCAATAGATATCTGATGTCTTTGTCTTTGTAGACATACAGCATTAAGTCTGGAGGAGACAAGGACAAAGAAACAATTAAGAATGTGTGTGCCAAATAATAAAGTCAACAGGATAATTATGAATATAGCCAACAAAGTTTCCCACCAGTAGGAGCAAGTAATAGCTTTCTATAAAAGGAATAAGGAGAAGGTTTAGGGAATTTCAGAATTTGATATGTCAGTAACTTGCCATATCTTGAACAGCAATTGAGACATTAAAAGAAGGATCAGGAATGTACACCTAACATTCAGCTTTCATTATTACACAAATACCCCTTCATGTGGCTGTTAGGATGTCTAATACTGTCTAATTTTGGGGGATGGCTTGCCTCATTAATTTTATTTCATTCAGGAAAAAGAGACCAGCCATTGGTGTCATTTAAGGCCTGCTGAATATAGTTAGTTAAGACCCTGATGTGTTGCATGACATCTCTGACTCTAGGGAAAGGATAAAGATAGAAGCCAAATGATCATACCAGTGAATGCACTTCTGGACCATTGATGCCATAGGCAGGGTAAGGTTGCAGGTTTGTGTATACTTTGATACTTCTGCCTTGTAACCATACAAATCCCAGCAGGCACCTTCCTATCCATCCAGTGAGTAGCCAGGGCCACAAATTAGTTTCACAGGACCAATGAGTATCACTGGGGACTTCCTATCTAACTCAGGAATGATTAAACCAATCTTTAGCTGGTAAAGTTATTGTGTGTATACATTGTTCAGGAGGTATTTATCCAAAGTATTTCGTAGAGTTAGGCCAATGAAAATGATTTTTCTGTTCCCAGGAGTCCAGGCCTATTACCTTGATAGCTGATAGAATTGACAGGATCATGGTGTTTAGTCCTTCCCAAGTTGGTCCCAAAAAGATGTGGACTATCTCTGAGTCATTTGGGAACCATTGTCCATATCATTTGAGAGGTCTTGTCACAAGGATTTTCAAAAGCAAAAGGAGGGCTGGCCATATAGCTCAGCAGATTAAAGTGCCAATTTGGGCAGTAACAGGACCAGGGTTCAATCCCCATCATACCTGTGCTGGCCCTGTCCTCTGGGGCACACTGAGATGGAGAATGAGACTGGCCATGTGGCACACCTGTAATCCCAGTGCTTGGGAGGCTGAAAACAGGAGGATCACTATGGGTCCAATCTGTATAGTGAGACCCTGTATACCCTGTATTAAATACATTAAAAAAAGCAAAAGTAAACTGCAAATCTGTATGTAAAGGAATACAAAAGAAAACATCTTTTAAATCTCATACTGAAAACAAGCTGGCAACTTCTGGGATCAGAGAAAGGAGAGTGTACAGGTTAAGTAGCACCAGTTGGATTGGCACTACTGCCTCATTTATTAATCAAAAGTCATGTGTTAATCTCCATTACCCACTGGGTTTTTTAATCCCTAAAATCAGACTATTACATGAGCTATTGCATGGTTTAAGGAAACTTTGTCTCCCCAGGTTATCAATTATAAGCAGTAATCCTCTTTTGTCTTCAAGTCTTAAAGGATATTTTCTCTGGTGGGGAAAAATAGTAGGATCTTGGAGATGTACTTATTGCCCTGCCTATTTTATCCTTAATTGCCAATACTATAGGATTTATTTCTGTTTTCATGAGGAGAAGTCATAATATCTGTCATGGGTGCACATATACTATTTGGATGAATAGATGACCAACAAAGTCATCTAAGTTATCACTTAAATGAATTACCTTTTATCTGGTAACTCCATTTTACTGAGGTATGATGGCTGAAAGGAAGGCCTGGATTGAAAAGAAAGACAGAGACCTGTGCCAATGTCCAGCAATGAGCTCCCTCTACAGTGATGATTAATCAATGCTCCTCTATTATGTTAATATTAACCCTTAGTTATTGTGGCCTGACCAGGCCCACAATGTCCCAAACTAGGCTTAAATAAATGGACAAAAGAAATTATTTCGGGGCTCCAGGAGGATCAAGTGCCACTACAGAATTTGAGATTCTCTGTGTTAAGATACAGATCTTCTCTGGGTAGCCTGGATTTATTTGGCCATGCAAACAAGACAGAAAATACTGAAGAAAGTCAGGACACTGCCATTTAAGGACCTTGGAAAGCAGCTCAAGGGCTTCTCCAAATCAGACATTATGTTAATTTAGAACTATGTTGTCTTCAGGAAGGGCTACCCACAGGAGTGAAATACCTGCAGCTACAGTCCTTATCTCACTAATTGAGGTTGGAGCCAAGTATCCTTAGCTGTGGCCTTGTCTTGGCCTTTGAGGCACCAACGCTTCTCCCACTATTACAGGCTGCCACTTCCAGACAAGAACCTAGGCCTTGGGCAGACCTAAAGTAAACACGAGGGGCCAGGGAGACAGCTCAGTAGAATCAGCACTTGCCTGGCAAGCGCAAGGGCCTGAGTTCAATCCCCAGTTCTGAAAAAAAAAAAAACAAGTAAACATGAAAAGCCAATTGATTAACAGTAAATCCTGCTCAGAGCCACTTGATAGTGGTCCTCCATGGAGATGAAAGAGAGAAGAAAATTTGGCCAGAGAGGGAGGACAGAGTACCATGAAGCCCTTTAGTCTTGCAAGACCAACTGGGAAGCTAAATCTGAGCTCTGGGTCCTCCACCTAAAAGCTGAGTTTCCCTTTCAGTGGCTGTCTTTGCAGTCAGGGCACAGCATGAGGGGCCACTTAAGGCATTCACTCTTAAAGTGGCCTGACTTCTGGCAGTGGTAGCAGGTAAGGTTGATAGTCATTGATCTTTTATTTTTAAGACTGCAACAAGGGGCTAGGGAGCTAGTTCAATGGTCTAAGCACCCACCTGGCAAGCATAAAGACACAAATTCAGTCCCTGGTGTGCCAGCTCCAGAATCCCAGGCACACTATGCCACCCCCAGACTGGGCATGGTGGTGCATGGCTGTAATCCTAGCGCTGGATAGGGAAGCTGAGACAAGAGGATCACTATGAGTCTGAACTGCATAGTGAGACCGTGTATCAAATAAATAAAACAAAGGCAGCCACTTTTTGGTCTCTACTTTTTCTCTTTGACTTTCTCCCAGTCTTGATTATAGAATACTAGGAGGGGTGTTTTTTTCTAAAGTATCAAGTGAACTATCTGAAGCAAAAGCTATCTTTTATAAGTCTTTCCTAATATCTGAAGCTCAGTAATGAGTTTATCTTTCAGAATAATCTGTTCTTCTATTGAATCAATAGTTAAGGAAGTATTATTTTCAATGACTCCTGTAAAATATCTAAGAAGGGAGGGCCAGTGAGATAGCTCAGCAGACTAAGTACCTGCTTAGGCAAGCGCAGTGACCAGGGTTCAATCCCCAGCACCACAGGCCACGCAGACTCTGCCCCCAGTGCTCTGAGCCAGCCATCGAATCTAAGCATGGTGGTGCATACCCATAATCTCTCTCAGTGCTAGGGAGGCTGAGAACAGGAGGATCACTAGGAGTTCAAGCTGCATTGTGAGACCCTGTACAAAATACGA
>NW_004525043.1:137572-138282 GCF_000260255.1 Octodon degus
AATCAGCTGGGTGGGTCTTGCCTCTAGCCTCTTTGCAGGGAGTTCTGCTGAAGGGTTCCATGCTGGGCCTGCGCTCTGGGTCTGTTCAGGATCCTACGGCCTGGGTTGTCTCACTCACTTGCCGGGCCTGCACTCTGGGTCTGTTCAGGATCCCGCGGCCTGGGTTGTTTCACTCACTTGCCGGGCCTGCGCTCTGGTTCTGTTCAGGGTCCCGCGGCCCTCGGTCGTCTCTCCACATTTTCCTACTAAGTTATTTCCTAAATAAAATATAAAACAAGAGAATTAAATATATAATTAAAATATGCTATTTTTTAATCAATGGAAAATGAACAGCTAAAGCATAGTTATCCTGAGTCCACAGCCAGTCTAGAATACATGGGGAGATCTTGTCACAAGAAAAGAAAAAAGTGAAAATGTTCATTGATTAAAATGTCAAAAATAAGGGGGCTGGGGAAAAAGCTCAGTAGAATAAGAGCTTGCCTGGCAAGTGCAGGGTTCTGAGTTCAATCCCTGGTACAGCAAAATAAATGAATAAATTTAAATAAAATATTGAAAATATCCTGTGGACAACCAACTACTATTATGGACTACTCAACTATATTGGATTACTTTGTGGAATTCACGCACCTACAATATTTGAATGGCAATGGAATACCTATCTCTGACAAAAATAAAAAAGGGGATATAAATGAATGACCATTTGTAGTTAA
>NW_004525043.1:138637-143425 GCF_000260255.1 Octodon degus
CAGCCCCGCCCCCTGGTGGGCTGAGCTGGCCACACACACACACACACACACACACACACAAATAAATAAAAAATAAAAAATAAAAAGAATTTAAAAAAAACAGACTTCAAAATATTATTTAAAAATTGACAAAAACAGAAAGAACAGAAGGAGGGAGGAACAGAAAATATTATAGTTTCATATATAATTAAGGTACTCCTAATATATGTAAATCAGGTTTAAAATAACAAAAACAGAGATGATATAAAAATATTTTAATTGCCAGGAATAAATGTTTAAGAGTTGTGCTGCAAATGAATATAAATCCATAAGAAATATATATTTTTGAAGGTGGCATAGTCACCTTGCAATTCTGACACTTTTCCCTAAAGAGAGAGAATATAGGTACTCACTGCAAGATAAAAATTTATTATGCACTTGAGGAAAGTCTGAGCACCACAAGTCATAGCTAATGTCCATATGCTGTTTTAATCAGAGTTCTTCAGAAAAACAGAACCAAAAGGATATATATCCAGATAAGACAGAGACAGAGAGACATTTGTTTTAAGGAATTGGTTCATACAACTGTGGGGCTACCAGTTGGAATCTGAAGGGCAGACCAAGTGGTTAGAGATCAAAGGAAAGGTGGTATTGTAGTTTCAAATCTGAAGAGTCTTGAGGCACATTTCCTTCCTGCACAGGGAGCTTTTGTCTTTTTTGTCTTAAGGCCTTCAGCTGATGGGATGAGGCCTAACTATACTATGTCAACTAATCTGCTTTACTCAAGTCCACGATTTAAATGATAATCACCTCTAAAAGATTCCTTCACAATAACATCTAAACTAGTGTTTGACCAAGCAACTTGACCAAGTTGACATAAAATGAACTTTCACTCACTAGTCCTGAAGCGAGACCTATGTGTAGGTTCCTTTCCAACAAAAACTGGATCATCATTTTTTATTAACTATAAACACCTACTGACAATTGCCATAATTGTTGACAAAATACCACTAAATAATCAACTGGAGAATACAGTTCCAGGCCAACATCAGCAATTTTGGTAGAGCTTACTCTTGCCTTCCTAGACACATCTGGTACCCATTCTATATTCACTAAAATATGTGGCCACTTCAAACTCAAGACCCAAACTATACAGTCTTTTGAATATCATCCAACTACTGTTCCTTGTAAGTACTGTTAACTCCATAAGAGTAAAGTGCATTCTCTTTTTCTCCAGACCTTAAACATATGTGTATTGTTCAGGGCTTTACTTAGAGGAACAGATATAAGATATTAACACAAGATACACAATAAATAAGGAATTACAAGTTTGGCTTACAACAGTCAGCCACAGAGTCAGATGAGGAAATGTGTAGAGGACATCTGCATAACCCAGACTGAAGAATTCAGTCTCGAGGTCTGAAGCTCACTGCAGTGCTCTGTGCAAGTCTCTATCCATCAACTAATGTGTCTGCGACAAAAGAATGAAGAGTCTGTGTTGGAAGCTGAAGAGACTGTGATGGAAGATGGAGGATCC
Organism: Octodon degus; assembly: GCF_000260255.1. NCBI lineage: Eukaryota > Metazoa > Chordata > Mammalia > Rodentia > Octodontidae > Octodon > Octodon degus. The sequence goes on from NW_004525043.1 coordinate 140,154, forward strand.
AAGCTGGAGGCCAAAGAGTCTGTACTGCAAGCCAAGAGTTGAAGTCCAAGCCACATGTGAAGACTGAAGTTCCTGTGATGAAGTGGAACATGAACTCCTTCCTCAGTCCCTTTATATGGTCTCTTTGTCCTGAGTCACTCTGGGGTGGGCCTATTATACCCTAGAGTGGAACCATCACACTCCAGGATGGGCCCTGGTCCTGCTCTAAGGAGGAGTCAATCCATGCCCCAGGGTGGGCCCATTGAGTCCTAGGGTGGAAGCAGTTGTGCCCCAGGGCAGAGCTCCCACTGACCAGAACCATGCAAAGGAGTCATCCAGCCAAGCTGACACAAGGGTATCAACCACTACAATATGTATTAAGAATTCTACTCAAGGGGCTGGGAAGACGACTCAGTGGAATAAGTGCTTCCCTGGCAAGTGCAAGGGCCTGAGTTCAATCCCCTGTTCTGCAAAAAAAGAAAAAAAAATGAAGTTAAGAATTCTACTCAATTCCAAAGTCATTCCAGTTAAATCACATCTGGGTAGCCTCTTCAATAGTTACTCTCAACTCACTATCTTTGAATAAACCAGCTTTTATTTTTCTTTTTCTTTTTAAAATAATATGTGGCAGAATATTATTTGTGAACTCACAAGGTGAACTCTGAGATAATCCTAGTACTTAATAGCTGATTTTAAAGATTATGGTAAAGATAAATTCATAAACAATTCTAGCTAGTACACTTGTACTTATTATACCATTACATTCCTATGTTGACTGATCGTCTTTTTTCCTCCAAAGTGAAAATGAATGATTAATATTTAAATTCCTGAAGTAAAAAATGACCTTGAATCTTCCCAGTTGCTTACTGTCTTGGAGATGTCTCAACTACTTTCATAATTGCATAAAAATTGAAAACCATGGCACCTGAAACATGAATCATCTTACTAAATTGTGTGGAATATGTCCTAGTATAAAGCTACTCAAAGATAAGCTTCATTTTAAATGTCATCTGTAGCCCATCTGGGACTCTGACATATGGATCATCCAAAACCTCCTTGGAATGTCTCTGGTTCCGTATGGTAACTAAGACCATATGCAAAATCCTCAACTGACAAACTGAGAAGAAATATGAAAAGGGGATAATTTCTTGATGCATTTCCATCTACTAACAAAGCATTATAAAAAGAAAAAAAACACAGAAACTGAAAAAGCTATTATATCTCTTAGATTTGATTAATTAAAAAATTCTAACCGCTGAGCATACAGAGTAATTAACCCATAACAGCTCTGACTGATCACCACAGAATAATTTTGCTGGTACTGGATGAAGAAATCCTTAATTACCAGAGATACACATTATAAGCTTCTCCAATTTAAAGCACTAGAACTGACAAAAGGTTGGCAGATTAGCACAGGAAGTGTTGCTTTGGGAAATGGAAAAAATCTTGTCCTTCACTCATTTGGTGATTGACAGATTATGAAATAGAGTTGAAGGAGGAAAAGTGTAAAATATTGGCCCTGAAAATTAGTTCAGCTTTGTCTAGAGTTTACACTGAAGATATGTAAAAGATATCCAGAATATCTCTTAACATAGCTAATGATTTTATGATTAAAAATAGTTAATTATTTTATAAATTGATAATCTAGTTTTGTTATATATATATATATATAATGCATAAGAACAAAGCAGCATGAATATAATACAAATATTTCTCTGTCATGAATGTCTTTCAGTAAGAAAATCTGAACTTGCCTATAAAATAACAGTAATACCTAGATGCTGTGCACTATTCCAAAAATTTGCATGTAATAGTAATTCATTTTTTTCTCACTGCAACTCTCCCAGATAGGAATTACTATCCTTATACCATGAATAAGAAAACTGAGTCACAAGGAGATTAAGTAACTTGCCTAATATCCCAAAATTAGGGTGGCAGAAAAGACCTTGCCTCTGAATGATATAATAGGTACAGATAATCACAATAATGAAGTTGATGTCCTGTTAAATTTTAACTAATTTCAGCATCAGTGCAGAAACACTAATTGTGTAGCATCAGGTCCAGCACAGACTCAGCATGGAGTGCAGATTCCTCAGAAGTAGCACTACTGGCAAGGAGCAAACATGGAAGTACAAATCTTCCTTCTAGACCTGCAATGCGGCATGAACAGCATCTTGTAATAACCTCACCAGAGATGCTCAAAGCCTGAAGCCACACAGAAGGTATGCAGAGGACAACAGTGAGCAAGGGGGTGACCTGCCTGAGTGGGCACAGGAAGGAAAGGGAGATTCCCAGCACCAGGGCTGCCACTTTCTCTGGGCCTCATATTTTTCATTTATAACATTGAATGCCTGGAAGAAATGATGCCTAAAAGATGACTAGCAGCATACAGAAGCTGACACCTGAGAGGAAATCTGAACACAGGGACAATGATTCAGTAGGCCATCATGCACCTGGACTGCACCATGCCTCCTGGGACTCAGAGACAAGGCTGAGAACAGGCACGAGGGTTCATATGCCAACTCAGCTGCTTTAAAACCTTCTGGAAATTGTAGGCTGTGATTAAAGTGTGGCCCAATTATGTAATTATACCTCTTACATTGATATTCTCAATTGCGGATTAAAAATAACTTCACATGTTTTAGAATGGAAGTAGGAGTTCTCAGAGATTTAGTGTGGTTCTAGAAGCTTTTATTTCTTGAGATTTTACATATTTTAAAATAAATCTCAAAATGAATTTCAAAACTTGCAATATATTTTAAGTATTAGTGATAGATAAAAGATCATGCTTAACACAAAAAGACACAATAATTGTAGTATTTATAAGCTGATCATAAGGTTTAAGAGAAAAAGCTAAAGTAACCTTAGGCAATAATGTCTAATAAAAGGAAATAGGTATAAGCTGCCTGACATATATTTTATTTATTTTTGTTTAAATTATACGCATTTAAAAGCAGATCTTACTTAAAGTGATAGCAAGTCTAATGTGAGATGCTCCAGTTTGTCCTGATAGCATCAATCAATTCCTTCCCACACAGTCCAAGTGCAAAAATGAACTCTTGGAGTGGAGAAAAAAGGTAGACAACTCTTGATTGAAATCTGCATAGGATTATTTTTTTCCTCAGACTATTTTTAAGGGCTTGCAAGATAGCTCAGTGGACTAAGCACCTGCTTAGGCAAGTGCAGGGGCTAGTGCTCAATACCTGCACCACATGTCATGCCAGCCCAGCCCCTGGGTGCACTGAGCCAGCAACTGAGTCTGGGGTGTGGTGGCATGTGCCTGTAATCCCAGT
>NW_004525043.1:143584-147746 GCF_000260255.1 Octodon degus
AGAGAGAGAGACTCATTTTTCTCTTCTAAATAGCTGAAAATTTAAAATAATTGAAGGGCTTAGTTCTCCTTCTTTGATCTTCAAGAATATCTCTGAATATGTCTTATTACAGTCTCCCATCTGGTTGTTAAGCCAGTAGGGGTCTTGAATAGAGACTGCTTGGGCTCCCATGAGAACTGACTGATTCCTTGGATGCCTATCTTCTAACTGTCTAAGATTAATGTATGATTTTCATCCCCTAATGCAATACATCTTGTAATGTTGTTTATTGCTCATTAAAAGCATTTCATCTTTCTAGTCTAGCTTATAAGTTTGAATAAGGCCTCTAAATGCCTCAATGTACTTATCAAGGTCTTGAAAATTTTCCTGGATCTAGCTTGACCTGTTTCAGTTCATTGAGAGAAAGACATATGAACATGAGTAGCATCATATAGATTGTAATTATACTTTGAGTATAAATAAAAACTACCTAAAGAAATTTTGAACATAAGGCAATTTTGCCCATTTTCCCTCTTTTTTACAGTATGATGGTAGTTGTAAAATATCACCATAATTAATAATTAATGCTTCCCTTTGCATTCCATTTGGGCTCTAGGAGGTAGGTGGGCCATATGTGTGTGTGGAAAAAATATCAAACACCTCTTTTTCAACACACTGAACATCTTCCAGTGCCTAACAATGCATTCCAAGAAGTAAGAGACTAGATATTGAGCCCCATGTCTCTGTCCAATGATCTTGGTAGAAGACCTGTAAATGATACAGGGGAATGAAACTCCCAACCTGTTAGATGTCCTAAGCACAGAGTCCACATTCTCTGAAAGGAACAGGTTCTCTAAAAGGAACATGTTCTCAAGGAATGAATTCTAGGAAAAATTGAGGGCAAGAATAGGAAGATTTTATTGAGAGAAAGAAAGCTTCTGTCCAAGAGGAACAGAAGGGGACCCAGAAAGCAGTTGCCTCTCCATGCCTTGATGTGGACCCTGCAGCCAAGGTGAGCTGTCCCCTGCTCCACATGTAACTGGCAGTGCTGCAGAGACAGAAAGGAAACATGAGTTAATTCATCTCTGATTGGTCTCTCTTTTCCAAATACCATAGCTTTTCTCAAATGGCTGGATTCTAGTCAGATGGAGAGGGATAAAGGGCAACACTGACACTGAATGGTTAGAGGGATTTCTGTGACATTGCTCACCAGAAGGGTCATGGGGGCACATTCAGTAAACTACAAAAGCACACATGAAGCAAGGAAGTAAAGAACAGACAAATACATGGGACTTAAGACTATCTAGGACCACTGGGAGGAATGTATGCAATGTGTTAGTTATTGAAACTGTCCTACCCATTTGATTTGAAACTGTCTCATTGCTATTTGTTTATCAATAAAATTATGGGGGAAAAAGCTTTTTAAGGAAATCATGGTATCATTTTACCCCCCCCCAAGAAAAAAGACTATCTAGGGACCAGTATGGATTTTTAAAACCAATTTGAGACACTACTTTGACTTCAGTCTTTCCAATGATATATGGGGGAAAGAAAAATATCTGTTTGATTTCTAAGAAAAATAATTCCTCTTGAACCTACAATGATACATTTCAATATGAGCATTTAAATATCTACTAAAATTTAAGAAGCTTACAAATATGTTTTGTTCTCATGTAGCCAAAGTGTGCTCACATTTGAAGAGAAAAAAAATTTAATATAAAATATTTGCATTTTAAGAAACTTTATAGCTTCATCAAAACTTGAGGACAGGTGTGTGTGGTAGCAGCTGCCTGTATTCCTAGCACCCTGAGAGGCTGATGCAGAAAGATTGCAAGTTCAAACACAATTTAACAAGAACAGGTGCCAAAATTAAAAGTAAAAAGGGCTGAGGATATAGCTCAGTACAAAGGCCCTGGATTTAATCTCCAATATAGGAAGACACGGAAACCTGAAGATTATTGGTTAATAAATTCCTAATATAAAGCAATTTAGAAGAAACCTTCTCCCTCTTCTATAGGAAAGGGCATAGTATCTACAGATAGCCATCTTCCTTAACTATTTTTCTTAATTTATATGTCTTTGGCTAATTTCTTTTTTAAAAAATATATTTAGTACAGGGTCTACAGGGTCTCATTACACAAACCAGACTCATAGTGATCCTCCTGTTTTCAGCTTCCTAAACCCTGAGATTACAGTCTTACACGACTCCACGCCATCTCAATTGCCATCTCAGCATGCCTCAGGGATGGAGCCAGCACAGCACTCCGTGATCAGATCCCTCGTCCCTGTATTTGGCGGAACTAGGGATTGAACTCAGGCCCTTGCGCTTGCCAGGGAAGTGCTTATTTCAGTGAGCCATCTCCCCGGCCCCTCTATGGCTAATTTCAAGATAATTTTTATAAGAATTTTTTTTTTGCTCCGCGAATGCCTTCAGGGCACTTTGGGCGGGCTGGAGCGATGTGGGGATCGAACTACAGCAACCTGAGGTTGACAGCTTTGTGGAAGCAGCCACTTAAAGAACTGAGCTAGGGCCAGGCCCCCTAGATAATTTTTGTAATGTAATGATTTATATTACGAAAATCAAATGATCAGATGACCTTAAGTACCCACTGGATTAACTCAAATATTTAGATTATAAATGAGTTTAAAAGCAAACAAACACAAGCCTAAAGCCAGTTGAGATAGGAATAGTTGTAGGGTAAACATCACTGTGGTCACATCTTTTCTCTGGGGGAATTTATCTCATGGCATCTGTCCAGGCCATATTTCAGTCCCACCACTTTGTGCGCTGTTGTGATTACTAGTTTCGGAGTTCACTTAGCACATCATGCGCTTGTGGAAATGACCTTGCCAACTGACACTGCATGACGAGTTGGGCACAGCGCTCAGCACACTGTGCTAACACAAACATTGTGGCTCAAGTGTGCGTACTCAGGGCAGCAGTCCCATCTGACCCCAGAGAGCGGTCACTGCACTTACTGTAAGTAATGAAATATTATGCATCCATTCTCATCTCAATCTTGCCTCATTTAACTGTTCAGAATGTTCTTTTGTCTGTAAACTAATACTATAGTTTAGATTGAAGAAAAGAATAAGTAGTCCAAAATGATTACCATAAAACGAAGTGCATGGAATTTAAAATTTTCAAAACATTTTTCAACTACAAGCCATACATGCACAATTTTTTCTGAAGCTTTATTTGCTATTATTTCTTAATTTTTTTTGATGATATAGTAATGGAAGTCAATTACTGTATGGTTTCACTATACTGATATTTCTTTATTTCTATTTGTATCATACATGCTGTTGATTCTTTTATAATCTAGATTATAATATTTCTTTATTTTTTCCTGTATTTTAGGGAAGGGTCTACAGGGTGTTTAGGGTCTCACTACTAGATCAGATTTGGAGTGATTCTCCTGTTTACAGCCTCCCAAGTGCTAGAATTACAGGTGGGCACCACCATGCCCAGTCTTAGATTACAATGTTTCTTGTGCATCTCACAGTGCGACCCAGTCTTGGACTACCTATTGAATCTTCAAGAAAAGTCTCCTTTTTTAGTTCATCAGTTTCTTACCTTCTCTCTTTCAAAATGAAAATTAGGTCTCCCAGCTGTTTTTTTTTTTTTTAAACTATGCCAATTCTATAAACCTTATCATTCAAAGAACTGGCCTTAAAATAGCCCATCATCATAGCATTAACATTCATCAATAAGTCTCCTCTTCTCACTGAAATGTCTTTTTTATGGTCCACTCCGAGCATCTTTCTGGTCACATCACATGCTGGTCCACTCTATTGTCTGACCTGTTGAGGCCAGTGAGCCTGGGCACCATTGCATTTCAGTCTACTTCATTTCATCTCCACTCATTGTTAGCTACAGGTAGGTAGTCCTGTGTCAGTGGAGCCTCCTTAGGGCTGCACAGGTTCTATTATAAAGTTGACATTTTTGTAAGTAAAAAATGGTTGAATATGAGCAATTTCATATGACTCAGTGTGATAAATTTCAGAATGAAAGATGAAGTAACAAAGCAATTTGATTACAAATATGTCCACATTTTCTTTTTTTTATTATTTATTTATTTATTTATTTATTTACAAAATCTCAAAACAAGATTTTAGGAGAGTAACAATGGTTAGTACATTGTGTACTTTTATTGCCAAAGTAGTTTCTCATATTACAAGA
>NW_004525043.1:155237-162039 GCF_000260255.1 Octodon degus
AGAGAGAGAGAGAGAGAGAGAGAGAGAGAGCACTTCCGATATCAATTATATCATCTCAGATGACTCCTGGAGAACTTATAAGTTTAGGTAAAAATTCATCTTTATTGCAAATATAACTGAACACTTTATTCTCATGGAAAGTAATGTTAGAATAGCCACTGAGCACATTTATAAATGTTTTCCATCTTTGTTTTTCTACTATGAATGATGAACTATTCTTTCTGAAAGTAAGCAGTTTGTTACATGTGTTCCTAGCTGAAAAATTTAAACCATACTATAAATATAGAAGGAGAATGATCCTTGACTCTTTGTAGTTTTATCTGAAAAACAAGCACCTTTTTAATCTAATAATTGTATCAAGTAATGCAAACTTTGGAAGAAAAAAAGGAAGCACTGCCAGTACCCTTTCAAACTACTTGAGATCAAAACTTCTTCTATTTTAAGACTCATATGGGGCTGGCGTGATAGCTCAGTAGAATAAGTGCTTGCCTGGCAAGTGCAGGTTCCTGAGTTCAATCCCTGGTATGGAAAAAAAAAAGACTCATATGTATTGTCTCTACAATACAGCTTAAATTTGTATAATACCTGTAATCTCTTATAAATATAATTATGTTTTACCTTCTATGACAGTATTTAGGAAAATTAGCTTGTAGGGGGAAAAACTTGGTTATGGAGAAAAATCACACTTGAAAATCCCATAAGTCAGCTATAAAGTAGAAAGAGTCTGACTTTGTGTATGAAATACTACACAATCTTTTAAAAGCATACAATAAAGCTTTAGATAATGGAAATTAACAAAAAACTAAAGTCCATATGAAATATACAAACAAACCATTTTGCCTTTTTTAAAAAAGTATAAATTTTATTTACTTATTTATTTATTTATTTATTTATCTATTTTGGTGGAATGGGGGATTGAACTCAGGCCCTTGTGCTTGCCAGGGAAGTGCTTATTCCACTGAGCCATTGCCCCAGCCCCAAGTCTTTATTTTTAAAGAGAGTACAAAATAGTATTAAAACAAAAATTACATGTGATACAGAATTTCACTTAACAAAGAAATATGAATTTCACAGTATTTGTTGTAATACATACTGTTGTCTTCCAACCAGTTGTTCATATTATCAGATATATGCATATAAATTTGCAAGAAGAAAGAAAAAGATAAAGCATTGTATAAGAAATCAAGAACACCCTCATTGGTACTCATTGTTTGCTGCCCAAGATACTATTCATTTTAGACTTTTGAAGTATTTCCTTGTGATCATATTTCTCTGTTCTTGTTAATAAAGTGCTTCTGTGTTTGAACAAATCTAGTAAAACATCTTCAGAGTTTGTTTAAAAGGCTTCCTCTATAAAAGATGGGTTGCTGCCTTTTGGTTTTACATAGTCCAAATCTGCAATGGCATCTAAATGAGATGTTAAAATGATTTTGTTATGACATAATACTTTTTTTTTTGAGCACTACAGAGAACAGTGTTTTGGTAAGAGTGACAGATATGTATTTCTTCTGTATTCTCTGTTGCAGAAATAATTATTAGTAACTCTTAAGAATCCATTAAATAGTTGTAGTTGAGGATAATAATATTTTAGGTTAACAGAATCTTGGTGAAAATTACACATCTTTGAAAATTTTGGCCAAAGGCAAAGCAGATTTAAAATTCTTTAATTGTTTTTATTGAAAACCATTGGTGTTATTTTTCTTTACAAAGCAACCCGAACCTTGTTTCAGACAGGCTATTGTCAAATGAAGTATAAACATCTACATTAACTTTCTGGTAATTTTTCTTTGGACAGGCTGACAGTGGCATACATACTTTGTGTGTGTGTGTGTGTGTGTGTGTGTGTGTGTGTGTGTGTGTGCGCACATGTGTGTGTACATTTATAAAATCCATTATGGTTGCATCCATTCATTGTGGCACACTTTAAACAAAATATTTCAGCAACAATCATGAATGAAAGTGTTCTGGGTGTGGAGGTTCCATGGAAGACTTCCTCATTAAAGTATCTAAGTCTTTTAACCTGTCTGTATAAAATTGTCTCCTCAAAACAAAATAAATCAAATGGTAATGTATGAAACCCCCTTCCAAAAAAAAAATTAAGAAAAGTAACAGTACAAACAATTGAAAAAAGACACAAAACAAATTCATTATTACTTGTTCCTTTCCATATAGGGTCTTGCTAGGCAGGTCAGACTCATAGTGATTCTCTTGTCCTAGCCTCCCTAGCACTGAGATTACAAGTGTGCACCACCATGCCCAGTTTTGGTGGCTGGCATGGCATGTAATACTGGGGATTGAATCCCATTCTGGTCCTTAGACCATTAAGCTATCTCCCTAGTCCTCCACTTTGCCTTTAAGGAGGAACTCTGATAAAAGTATTTCCTGCTTCCCTTGAGGGTTCAATCATTTCAGTGATTCTCTGGTTCTGCTACCTGAACTGATACAGTCATTGTGAAGACTCCATGAGAAATCCATGTTTTCATTTGACATGTAAGAATGGCAGGCCACTCTGCTGGCAGCTCACCCAGAGTTTGGCACACTGACAGTATGAGACAAATGCTCACTGTGCACCGAGAAGCTGCAAAGGAGACCTCCACCACAGGCTCTAGGAGCTGGCATTTCTCATAGCCTGTGAAAAGCTCTGACTGTTGCCCAAAGGCATACTGGGTATTAGGATGGAGAAAGAACAGGTATATCAGGTGCTACAAATCAGAATAATATAGGGGAATGAAATTCCTAGCCTGAAGATACCTGGACTGAGTTTGTGTTCTCTAAAAACAAAGACTGAATTTTAGGAACAGAGGTTAAGAATAGCATATATTTATAGGGGAAAAGAAAGGTCCTGCCCAAGAAGGGCGGAAGGGAGACACCAGTGGATTGCCCCTGAATATCTTTACTATGGGGTTTTATAGAACAAAACCAAAACTATGGCCAACCAATAAGGTTACAAGCACAATTGCTCAGGTAAAATTGATTAAATCCAGGACCAAATGGGGAAGCAAGTCACATAGAAAGCAGGCATGAATATGGAGCAAGATTTTCCTATAGGGGCCTGGGTTAGTGACTTCAGGACATCCTCAAGGTGAAAGACCTATTTAGAATATCGATTCTTGGTGTCTATCCTCAGGGAAGTATGCATTTATTTGACCTTCTGTCTTGAAGTCTTGCCCATAGCAGGGGTGTCCATCTCTCCCAAAATTGCAAAGTCATCTTGTCTTCCATCTTGTCTCCTTGAGGGCCTAGATCTGTCTGACTGTCTATAATATTTTTATCTAACATGGCTGTCTGAAAGAAGGAGGTGCAGAAGCAGTGCAGAGTTAGGCAGGTCATGCAACTGGGGTGAGATCCAAATGGGAGCTGGTGCAAGGGTGAGGTTGCATTCTCCTACATAGGGCAGATACAGAGATGGTACAGTGAGCAGCAGAAGACCATCATTGTTTGGAAAACTGCTCTCCTCATGCCCACCCCTACTCCACAGAGCAAAAGAAAATCCTGCTTTACCTGGTCTTGTTACAGCTGAGTAGCAGAAATGACACCTAGTCTTGTCCTCACAGGATGCCCATCAGGCTTCGCTGGGGGCTTCGATAGGCACAGTACCTGGAGCAGTTCTCTGTGGGGTTGAGAGACCTGTGCACTGCTTTACACACTCCAAAGCCACTGCTGACCAATATCAGGACAGGTGTCTTTCACTTTTCTAAACACATCCAGCTGCAGGTCTAGTTCTAAAACACACTTTGTTTCAAAAAGGCTAAAATAAACTATCAATAGAGATGCTGGTGTTGCCCCCAATTAGCAAGGTATTAAGTGTGGTGTGCTCAAAGCTTGTTCTCTGAAGATACAGAGTAAACTGTTCTTCTAAGATACAGAGGCCACAGTAAATATTCTGAAGAATAGCCCCAAGACCACCTCCTCTTCTGTCCTCTTATTTTCATTCATTTTTATATTTGCTCTTATTCCAACTAAGGTCACAGCAGCTTGTACATTTTGCAGACTCAGAATGCTTTTGAAAAACCTAACCTGGAATATTTCCTCAAGTGAAATAGATACAGAGTTTGGCTGGCTCTTAGCAGAGCAAGAACTGCCCCTGCAAGCCCCAAGGATGTCCTGCATGTTGCTGCCCTGGAAGGAGAACAGGAGAAGGGCTGTCATCTTGCTGAGCATGTGGCCTCCTCTCCCAGCACATTTGTGCCACTGGCCTGTTCCTGTGGGCTTTGTAGGGAACAATGTTACTAGTTTCTGATGACTTAGAACTCAAAATGTGGCTAATCTGATTAATGATCTAAAGATATAACTGTAATTTCAATTAACTTTAATATGAATTCACTGAAAGTTCAAAGACTTGTACTCAAAATGTAGCTGACTCTAGGAAGTGTCAGTTTTACATGGGAACTTGTTAGTAATATGTTACGGTTTGTGCCTAGTTGTTCCCTGAAAGCCTCATGTAGTCAGTGGGATGGGTTTCTAGAGTTTGTAATTAATTCATGATCCAGTGCTGGGATTATGCGTGTGAGTGCTACCCCTGCCCCAGGGTGGACCGCCTGAATACAATATAAAGAAGGGACAGAGGCTTGTCTCTGCAGTCACTGCCACTGTGTCAACCTTTTGGTTCTTGCTGTTTTACTGCCTCCTACCACCATGAAATGGCTGCCCTCTGCCACTCTGCACTGGAGCCTCTGATTATGACTGAAACCTCCACAAACAAACTGTGACCTAAGTAAACCTTTCTTTATTTAATTTTGGATGTCAGATATTTTGTCCCAGCAATGAGAGAAAAGTAACTGAGACAAAATGTGAACCTAATGTTCCATTTTAGGATTTTTCTAAAGTAGAATTCAGACATTAAGATTATCTGTTAATTGTGTCGTAAAAATTTGAAAAGTGATCTGGAAAAATAATTCTCAGCATTGATTCCAGTGCTAATAAACAGGTTCCCTTGAGGATACTGGAAACTAGGGCTGGCCAAATAGCTCAGTGGATTAAAGGACCTGTAAACAGGTACAGGGGCCAGGGATTTGTTCCCAAGGGTGCAGAGATGGCAATTGAGACTGGGCATGGTGGCATGTGCCTGTAATCCCAGCTCTTGGGAAGCTGTAAACAGGCAGATCGCTATGAGGCCAATCTAGTAGTGAGACCCTGAACAGTCTGTAGAATTTTACCTAAAATACAGGGGAAAAAACAAAGAAAAAAACAAAACAAAACAAAAAAACCTAATGGTGCTTGAAAAACAAAATCTAACTATTAGAGTTCAATCCCTGATTCTGAAAAAAAAAAAAAAAAAGGATGCTAGAAAACCTTTCAGGGTCACTATACTCAGAATTTTATTTATTTATTTATCTATTTATTTATTTTTTTCTCTTCTGGTCTATGTTTATTTATTTTCTTTCATAACTTTATTGAGAAACAAATAGCAATGAGACAGTTGCAAATCAAACTGTCAGGACAGTTTCAATAACTAAAACATTGCATATGTTCTTCCTAGTGGTTAATTGCTGTCCAAGATGTGGACATGATATCCTATTTACAAACACTATTGGAACAAATCCCTCTAATCATTAAGAGAATATAACTATATATCAATCCTAACCATTTTGAATACACAGATACAAAATGGACATTTATCTGCATCCCCTTTTCTTCTTTGGCTCCTTTATTTGAATATTATACGTGTGTTAACTCAGCAAAATATTCTAAAAGAGTCCAGTAGTCCATAATAGTATTGAGTCTTCCACTTCACTGGCAATGTCAGAAATTGTTGACCTGATTCCCCTTCAGCTCAACATAACATCATGGCTTTACTTCTTATACATCCATACTATTCTGCTGGATGGTTAAGACCAAAGTAAATCAAGACCTATGCAACAAGAGTTGTAGCTTTTGAGTCCAATAAGGTCAGTGAAATCCCCTCAGGATTTATGCTGAGATCCTGTACTTCAGATTGTAGAGCCTTTGTCAGTGTCAGTCATGTGGATGAATCACAGCCATTGCTTGGCCAATGTGCTCTCTGAGAAAGACTGAGAGAATGTTTTCTCTCCATGTGATTTTCCTTAGGCACACTCTACATCATCGATCACTTTCCAATTGGGCCCCAGAATCTCCTTCATCAGAAAATTTGGTACACTACTGAGTTAAATGATGTTACAGTACAAGTTCTCATATATCCTGAGTCTTAAATGACCTTGGAAGGCTGGGCCAAAATAGTGGATTTCCTTGTGGCCCTCCCTTTTCTCTAATTTTGATCTAAAAACTTAGGTTGTTAACCCTCCAGAAGAGAAGCTTATTGTTATTACCATACAACCTAGGTTGTTAAGCTTAACCTCACAATCTGTCTGAATATCAAACATCTTAGGTATAACATGGAACGGGTATTTTTCATCAAGTATTGATATGTTGAAATTTAAGTCCCTACAGAATACAATGAAAAAACATTTAAAAAATAGAACATATTTTTAAAATATGCATAAAAAATTATATAATTCTTATGTTTACATGAAAGCCCAAAAATCTAACCATATACAACCTTGAAGGAGGACAGTCCCACAGTATTCCTTTTCCTTTCTCTTACCTTCATTCACCACCCACTTCTTTTTGAACAATCATCTACCCAAGAGACAGCACAGCAGCAACTGGCATGTCATGACAAGCACCCCATATTCACAAGACCAGAATGACAAGCACTCGAAGCATGGAGCTACTATTACAGATTACCATCCTCAGTGCAGTTGCTTATTTCACAGGTATTAGTATATGTAGTTAGTAAGGATGAGAATCTTTCCAATTAACTGCTAGTTTCAAAAATCTTCTG
>NW_004525043.1:162440-163363 GCF_000260255.1 Octodon degus
GCTATCACAAATTGTGCTGCTATAAACATAGGCACACATATGTCCCTATGATATGATGTTTTCAGATCCTCCAGGAAAATTCCCAGTAGAAGAAAAGCTGGTTTAAATGGGATTTCCAGTCCAACTTTTCTAAGGAGTCTCCACACTGATTTCCATAATGGTTGCACCAGTCTACATTCCCATCAGCTGTGGAGAAGGGTCCCTTTTTCCCCAAAACCTTTCCAACATTTGTTGTTGGGTGATTTCTTTATTATAGCCATCTTTTCTGTGGTGAAATGATATCTCAATGTTGTTTTAATTTGCATTTCGTGGATGGCTAGTGATGTGGAGCATTTTTTCATATATTTATTCGCCTCCTTAATTTCATCCTCTGATATGTGTGTGATCTCAGATGCCGATTTCTGGACTGGGTCTTTAAATTTTGGGTTCCTAGTGTTTTCTAGTTCTTTATAAATTCTACAGAGCAGACCATTGTCTGAGTACTTATTTGTCATGTATTTTTAAATTTGTGGGTTGCCTTTTCACTTTCTTGGTAATTTCTTTTGACATGCAAAAACTTCTCAGTAACAGCAGGTCCCAGTTGTTAATTATTTCAAGTGTTTCCTGTGCAATTTGATTTTTGTTCATGAACTCTTTGCCTACTCCTATGTCTTCAAGAGTGCCTCCTAATTTCTCTTCCAGTAGATTTAGTGTCTCTGCTTGAATATTTAGATCTTTAATTCATTTTTACCTTAGCTTAGTGTATGGTGATAGACCTGGGTCAAGTTTCAATTTTTGGCATGTAGAGAGCCGGTTTTTCCAGCACCATTTTTTAAAGAGGCTATCTTTCTTCCAGTGAGCATGTTTGGCCTATTTGTTAAAGATGAGTGTGTTCTTAGCTAGGGCTATTAGACAAGAGAAAGAAATAAAAGTAATAAGACTAG
>NW_004525043.1:164975-165477 GCF_000260255.1 Octodon degus
GATCTAAGAGTAAAAGATCTCAGGTTTTTCCAATTTAGAATTATGTTAGTCATTGGGTTTTCATGAATGCCTTTTACCAGATTGAAGTAGAGGCCATCTATTCCAATTTTCTCTAGGACTTTGAATATGAATGAGTATTGGACTTTGTCAAAAGCCTTTTCTGCATCAATGGAGATGACCATGTGTGTTCTATATTTTGCTCTATTGATATAGTGTATTACATTTATAGATTTTTGAATATTGAACCATCCTTGCATCCCTGGAATCAATCCTGCTTCATCATGGTGTATGATCTTCCTGATGATTTGCTGTATTCTATTTGCCAGGAGTTTATTGAAGATTTTTGCATCTATGTTCATGAGGGAGATTGGCCTGTAGTTCTCTTTCTTAGTTCTGTCTTTCCCTGGTTTTGGTAACAGTATAATACTTGCCTCCAGGAATGAATTTGGGAGGATTGCTTCCTTTTCAATTTCATTGAAGAGTTTGAGGAGTATAGGGACTA
>NW_004525043.1:167457-178688 GCF_000260255.1 Octodon degus
AGCTGGGTGGGTCTTGCCTCTAGCCTCTTTGCAGGGAGTTTCACCGGGCCTGCGCTCCGGGTCTGTTCAGGATCCCGCGGCCTGGGTCATCGCACTCACTTGCCAGGCCTACGCTCTGGGTCTGTCAGGATCCCGAGGCCTCTGTCGTCTCACTCACTTGCCGGCCTATGCTCCGGGTCTGTTCAGGATCCCGCGGCCTGGGTCATCTCACTCACTCGCCAGCCTGCGCTCTGGGTCTATATGGTCTATTTTAGAAAATGACTCATGTGCAGCTGAGAAAAATGTGTATTCAGCTGTGTTTGGGTGGAACACTCTGTATATGTTCACCAAGTCCATTTGTTTCAAGCTCTGGTTCAGATCTGTTCTTCCTCTGCTAATTTTTTTGTATGGTTGACCTATCTTTTGGGGATAAGTGGGTTTTAAGGTCTCCTGTTGAGATTGTGGTATTGGATATTAGATTTTTCATGTCCATTAAGATTTGCTTTATATATTTGGGTGCTCCCGTGTTTGGTGCTTTTCCCCTAACCAAAGTAGAGTGGCCTTCTCTATTTTGCTTGATTATTGTTGGTTTGAAGTTGAGACTGTCTGAGAATAGGATTGCTGACCCTGCTTTTTTTGAGGTGCTGGGGCATGTAATATTGTGTTCCATCCTTTGACTTTCAGCCTATGAATGTCTTTATGAGTTAAATATATTTCTTGTATACAGCATTTTGTTGGATTTTTTTTTCCTAATCCATTGTGCCAGTCTATTTCTCTTAATTGTTGAATTGAGACCATTTACATTGATGGTTAGAACTGAGATGTATTGACTTAGATTGACATGTTATTTACCTGTTGTCATTTACTCCCTTTTCTCCTGTGTTTAATTGCTTGACCTATTTAGTTGGTTGTTTCTGATCTCATTCGTGGAATTCTGATCATTTTGGTCCCTCTCTAGAACATCTTTCAGTAGCCTGTGTAGGGTTTGCTTTGTCATCATGAAATTCTTTAGTTGTTTTTGTCATGGAAATATTTCACTTCCTCATCAAAGTTGAAAGAGGGTTTTGCAGGGTTTGGTAGTCTGGGCTGGAATTTGTTTTCATAGAGGACTTGAATTACTCTGCCCCATGTTCTTCTTGCCTTCATGCGTATGTTTCTGTAGTTGATTCTTTACTTCAGATGCTTTGAGTTGCGAGAATTCTTTTCTTATTTCAGAATATTCCACTCTGAGTTCCTCTATACCTTTCTGGTCTTGCTTTTTTACTATCAACGCTATTAATTTGTACATTTGAGCTGAGCTAGTAGAAAAGAATTCCGCTCTGAGTTTCTCTATGACTTTGTGCTGCTGCTGTTGCTTATTTACTATCAATGCTATTAATTCATCCATTTGAGCTGGGCTACTGTCCTCTGCACTTGTTCTGGGTGAGCGTTGGGTTTCTTCCATATGTTTCTACATTTCATTCTTTACTGCAGATATTATTAGTTCAGGGATTTCTTCTTTCATTTCCAATCTGAGTTTCTCTATACCTTTCTGCAGCTGTTTCTTTATTTGAGAAGCTGTTGATTCACTGATTTCACCTGTGTGATTCCCACTTTGTTCTGTGTTAGTGTCCTCTGCACTTGCTATGGGTGGGCTTGGGTTCTGAGATTGCATTTTGCCCCTTTTCATTGTCATTTTGTGTAGCACTGTCTTCTGACCTTTGTTTATAGCTTTGGTGTTTTATAACCTTAGCACCTACTGAAGTTCAGGTGTAGATCTACAAGTTTTGATTATCCTCCTGTGCCTGGCTTGGTCTGGCTGCTGTGCTCAGCTCCTTCCTGCTGCTGCCCTTGTGGATGAACCTGCTATGCCCCTCTGTTAAGATGTTCTGCTCCTAGACTAGCTAGGTGGTTCTTTCCCCTACACTCTCTGCAGGGATTGCAGCTACAGGGTTTCACCTCAGGCCTGTATGCCAGGCCTGAGCTGAGTCTGGAGGGGACAAGGTGGAGTAGTTGCGAGAGGCAGCTCTCCCACATTCACTGGGCCTGTGCTAGGACTGGATCTGGGTGTTCCCGGAATGCATCAGAAATTCCTACTCAGTGGGTAGGGTGAGGGGGGTGCTATGGAGTGGTGGGGGACATCCTGAAGGGGTGGAAGACGGTCTCACCCACTCTGCACCTGGGCTGGAATGACAGGTCCCACTGATGCAGGGTAGCCAGAAACTCTCCCACACACTCACTGAGCCTGGGCTAATACTGGATCTGGGGGTTCCTGGAATGCGACAGAAATTCTTACTTGGCTGGTGGGGTGTGGATGTTCCTGAGTGGTGGGGAGTTTCCCAAGGGAGTTGAAGAGGGTCTCACCCACACTGCACCTGAGCTGGGAATGCAGGTCCCGCTAGCGCAGTGTAGCCAGAAGCTCTCTGTATTCAGAATTTTTAAAAATAAGACTAAAACCTGTTCACTGTTTGTTCTTTGCACTGATATTATGAAAGTGACAGAAAACAAAAGCTTTTTTGCATTCACATGAATTGGAACACTGACTTGAAACTGTAGGGGTAGTCATTCATTTCTCAGTGCCACATACTTGACAAAAGCAATGAAAAAATAACTCAAGCCAATAACAGTGCCAAAAAGTTTGTTTGTTATTTTCAGGGTGAACAGGTATGAGAGGAACCAGCTCTAGAATGACCTTGGGCCAAACAAAGGGACAGAGAGGGTAAACGCAAAAACAAAGGTACTTGAACACTGTATTCAGAAGAAATAAAAAATAATTCCCAAAGAATAACTCAATCAAAAAGTTGGCAAATTCAGGCTAGTGCGATGGCTCAGTGGAATAAGCACTTCCCTGGTAAGTACAAGGGCTTGAGTTCAATCCCTGGTTCCATTAAAAAAAAAATTGGCAAATAAACTGAATAGATAGTTCTTAAAGAAGCACAAATGACCAATAAGTCCTAAACTCAAATCAAAATGAATCAGAATCCTGTACATAGGAATAGAAATAGTGACTCTAATGCAAGAGAAAGTTGGCAAAACTCTTGAACACACAGACACAGGCAAAGATTTTCTGAGCAGAATATCAGTTGCATAAGAAATAACACTAAGAATCAAGAAATAAGATTATATCAAATGGAAAAAACTCAGCACAACATAACAGACAATGAACAGTAAAGATATAGCACACAGAATGGAGAAAACTTTATCACCTAACCCTATCCTCAGAGAACTAAAACCTAAAATAAAGAAGTTTAAAACAAAATTAGACATCAATGGCCAGGGAGATAGTTCAGTAGGATAAGTGTCAGCCTGGCAAGCATAAAGGCCTGAGTTCAATCCCCAGTTCTGGAAAAAAAAATTGGTATGACAAAAATAAAAGACCCAGTTAAAACATGGGCAAATGAAATGAATAAACACTTCTGAAACCTTAAAGAAAGTAGACTTCTGCAGCTTCTTAAATTAGAGGTTCAGATTTGCAAGCAACAAATGCCTCTGATGCTGAGGTAAAAACAATAAAACAATGTTCAGGGCTGGAGCTATAGCTTAGTGGTGCAAATGCAGGGTTCTGAGCTCAATTACTAGTGCCCCAAAAAAGGTTAACAAATTGTTAACTGACACACACAATTAACAGAAGAAAAATAAAGAAGGTTACAGCACCAAACTGGAAGAACTCAGCACCTGGAATTCCATTTCCAATGTG
The DNA here is from genome assembly GCF_000260255.1 of Octodon degus. Classification (NCBI taxonomy): domain Eukaryota; kingdom Metazoa; phylum Chordata; class Mammalia; order Rodentia; family Octodontidae; genus Octodon; species Octodon degus. The sequence goes on from NW_004525043.1 coordinate 171,113, forward strand.
CAGCATCATGGTTCCAACTAGGAAGTTCTGGACCAAGCATCCTCTCTGTGGATTAGATGTGGGGTCCCCCTACAAGTGAGGGCCCCTAAACAGCAATCCAGACAAAAGTGACAATGACCCAAGAATGGGCCAAGTGCTGGGGAACAAATGTATCCCTCTGACTTCTAGAGACAGGTAAGAAGAGGACTGTCCTCAAGAGTAGCCTGGGCTCATGGGAGCTTCTGTTTATGTCAGGATGTTCTGCTGAGCACTCCAACCTCTAAATCCTCTAGAACAAGCTCAGGGCCATCTGTCATGAGCAAGAAAAAGCAAGGATATTCCATTCCACTCAAGTAAGAATGACTAATGACTCAAAAACTAGGGAAAATTCTGTATTATTGGTGAGGATGTAAACTAGCACAACTTTGGAAATCAGTAAGGAAATTTCTCAAAAGTAGTTAAAATAGAAATTCCCTTTGACCCAGCTATAACTCTCCTAGATATCTTCCTTAAAAAGCTAAAAACACCATATTACAGTGATCCATGTATACTCATGTTTACAGCAGCACAACTCACAATAGTTACATAATGGAAGCAGCTTACCTGTCTATCAAAAAATAAGTGGATAATTAAACTGTGGAATGGATACACAAAGAAGTACTGCTCAGCCATGAAGAAGGACATATGTGAGTCATTTGTAGGAAAGCAGATGAATCTTTTTGTTTTTGTTTTTGTACTTTAGGGAAGGGTCTACAGGGTGTTCAAGGTCAGACTTATAGTGATCTGCCTGTTTACAGCCTCTCTAGAGCTGGCATTACAGGTGCACGCCACCATGCCTAGTCTCATTTGCTGTCTAAATGTGTCCTGGGGGCAGGGCTGGCATGGCAAGCCCAGGAATCAAAACCTTGGCCCCTGTACCTGCTTTCAGGCACTTTAATCTGCTGAGCTATTTGGCTGGCCTGAAAGTAGATGAAACTTAAGACCACAATCTTAAGTAAAATAAGTTAGTCACAAAAAGATTCAATATCATATGTTTCCTTTAATATGAAAGATCCAAACTATAAGTAATTTAAAGAGCAGAGTAAAAGAGCCAAGTTAAGAAATAGGGATATAGCTTCTGTAAAAGTGGAAAAGGAATCTAGAACAGGAGGGAAAGGAAGATACAGGCAGGGTTAATAAAAATGATCAAGATACAATGTGCATGTGTATCTTCAAAACTAATGTGACTCTTATGCACTACAAATATATTTTAAAGCAACCCAAAAGCCAAAATCTGATTACACTGAGATTCTATCTCACTTCAGTCAGAATGGCTGTTGTGAAGAATTCAATAAACATTGAGTGCTGGTTAGGAAAGTGGAGCCCTCCTCCACTGCCAGTAGGAATGTAAGCTAGTAAAACCACTATGGAAAGCATTATGGGGAGTCCTCTAAAACTAAACATATAAATATCATTCAAAGAAAAATTGTGGATTGGCAAACTACCTGCAGACTGGTACAAAGGCATTAACTTCTATGCAGAATAAAAATCTATTAAATGCTTTAAAAGGAAATTGCTAAATGGGAAAAAATTAGCCAAGCATACAAATACACAAAAGAATCTATCTATCTATCTATCTATCTATCTATCTATCTATGAATATATGTATTGTGTATATGTATATATGCATGTGTATATATGTATATGATATATATGAATATGTATATATACATAATCTTGTATGTATATATATGGAGAGAGAGAGTAGGAGTGGGAATATATATGCATATAGGAAATATATATTACATATCCAATAAGCAAATGAAATTATTCTCTAGCTTCCTAGAGAAAAAAATTAAAATTAAACAATGTGATGCAATTTGTCACCCAGCAGTTTTGCAACAGTTAACATGAATGACAACCTATTCTATTGAGACACAGAGCATTTTTATAATTTTCCAGAACATTTTTGTACTAGATACTAGAAAATTTAATGTTGATTCACGTTTAGTCACTTACTCAATCCACTTCCTAACACCCCCAAACCAACTTGCAGAGCAACACTGTCAGGATTTATCAATATGCATTTGCTACAGCCATTTTTTTTTTTTGCTCCAGCCTTTCTATAGTGAATAAAAACGCAGGAGAACAACCCATGTCCACCAAGATTAGAGTTAGATTAAGTTATAGGACACAGTACTGTAGAGTTGCATGCAGCTAGCAAAATTAGATTAAGTTTTTCATTTTTAATCTTACAAATTTTATTTTTATTTTTTATTTCAATTTCTTGTTAAAACTGGGCATGGTGGCTCATGCCTGTAATTCTGGCAATTGGGGGATTGAGACAGGAGGATCACTGGGAATTTGAGCCCAGCTTGGGTGCCAAAAGGTGAGCACAAGGCCAGTCCCAACAAAATAGTGAGATCCTGTCTCAAATTATTTTTTTATTTGGTACAGTGTTGATAGGGTCTACAGGGTCTCATTACACAGATCAGACTTGTAGTAATACTCCTGTTATCAGCCTCCCAAGTGATGGGATGACAGGTGTGCAGCACTATTCCCAGTCTAAAAAAAAAAAAATTGGGGGGGGATGGAAACAGGGATTGAACTCAGGCCCTTACACTTACCAGGGAAGCACTTATTCCACTGAGCCATCTCCCTGGCCCCTAAAAACTTTTTTTAAATAATTAAATTTCTTATTAGATTTATAGAATAGTTGCAAAATACCTTATGAAATTTTTATATATCCTTTAGTCAATCTTTTATAATGTTTTTACCTTGCATAAAGCTCAATTATCATAATCAAATGTCTATGATAATCTAATAATAACATTTGTTGAATATGTGAATGTTAACTTGGTTCAATTTTATATTAAAAACTCTTTCATATTAATAAATGCTACTTTTATTATAAAATATTTGTGCCTACTAGTCAATTTCTTTTTATTGTTCATTTATCTTTGCATTACATAATAATTACATTCACCTTTTGGAGCTGGTACACATTACATTTCCAAAATATTCATTTCTCATCCCCATCACCCATCCACCTTCTGAAAACTCAAGTTGCAAACTAATGTGAAATACTATACCTTTTAAAAACAAGGAACTTGCTCTCTTGTGAGTGTAAAGCTTTTATCCATGTTTTCCCTTGGAGAAATATGTAAAAGAATTTAGTCCATTTTATCCACATTGTTTATCTCAGCAAAGAACAGAAGGTGAGATGAATTGCATTACTTAATTTCTTGTACACTTACTTTTTAAACTTGTAACTATTCCGAACCACCTGTCATCTAGCTGTGTCCTCTTTTCCACCTAAGGAGTCCTTGCTTCTTCTCTGCAGCAATGGGAAATGGGGGTGGGGCTTTGTATGGCTCTGACCTTTCTGAGGAAATAGAAAAGGAAATGTCATAAGGGGAAATGTAACAACATTTTGATTGTGGCATAAGACACAGAATTCGAAAGTGGTAATCATAATTTTTAGTTTTCTCCCAAATTCAGTAAAAGGTTATGGCAGCCTCAACATTCCAAAAATAGTAGACTGATTCTGGTGACTAAGGTTTTTCTCACTTTGGAGCAACCAGTTCAGCCTCAAACAACTGGATGATACTTCTATAGCCTGCCATTTCCACTCAGCATTTTGCTGCCAACCTTTGCAAGCTCATCTCAATCCTGTGATCACTGCCAGTCTGTCTTCCCACACCACACCACTTGTGAGCTCCTGGGGCCCTCCCTGCCAGGGCTCAGCTCTGGGTATGGGTCTCTCCCCCACTGCCTTCCCCACATCACTCATTCCTTAACCAGGTCTCAGAACAGAAAATCACCTGCCCTGAAAGCCCTGCAGTCCAATCCCTGCAGTGTGTGCCTCTTCATCCTGCTCTGCAAACATCTGTTCCTGACCTCCTGGCAGAGCATTTGCCAGTTTATTCTCCATTTTGACCACTGTCCTTCTACCACACCAAGGGGACAAGAGCCACATTACATTGCTTCTTGTTACAGCCCAAGATCCAGAAAGTGTGAAATGCACTTTAGTAATGATATATGTTGGAGGCTGTGTCAGTTTCCAGCTACTGAAACACTACATGGTATCTCACTTAACTTACCAGTGTCCTTAACCCTATGCCTGTTGCCTTGTAAGTCACATGTATTTATTGGTCTAGTTTCTTGCTCTGGTCTGTCTTTTTCCTCTAAAATATCCTATGTTCTGACCCACTGAATCAAAACACGCTTTTCCTCCCTGGTACCTAGTTCCTTGTGACAATACAGCACATAGAAAATAGATTCATATGAAAATATAACCTCTTTGGATATGCATTTTCATGAGATAGAGAAATGACACACTTAGCTCACATGATCAGAACACTGAGAGTTTGAGCTAGAGTATGAGGATATTTTTAGAAAATATATTTCTAGGGGCTGGTGAGATGGCTCAGTGGTCTAAAGCACCTACTTAGAACAAGCTAAGCCAAGCAAAGCACAGGGACCTCGGTTCAATCCCCCAGCACCACATGCCAGCCGGCCACCCCCTGGTGGGCTGAGCTGGCCACACACACACAAAATAAATAAATAAATAAATAAATAAATAAATAAATAAATATTAAAAAAGAAAATATATTTCTACTGCTTCACAGACAATGTCTTAGGGAAATGATCTTCTCTGCTTAATTAGAAAGACAGCCTTTGGTTTGAGAAACTTTTATCAGTGTCCAGCCTGACTCTAAGACTTGGAGGTACACTGCATGTCTGCATGTCTTCTAACAATGGCAGATAAGAAAGCAATGGTATTCCTTACTGCTATAATTGTATTGTTTTGATTACTAGTTAGCCTGCAACTCTTCCTATTACACAAACCCACACTGGGTTTTGGAGTGTGTTGGAAGGTACCAAACCTCTGTACTGCAGAGAGATGAAGTTGAATATGCAAGGATTCTTGGGTGCTAGAAATGGAGTGTTCTTCACCTTGACATTCAACCCACCCTTGACATCAGACAATCATGGATACATAAGGAAGTTGTATAACACTGGACCTCAGCTTGGCAAGAATGACAGCCAGGTTTTCTGGACTGAAACACTTGCTTTCCTTTGGAGCAGTTAAGGTTAGCACTGGGACAGGCAACTGTGAATGGGTTGCTAAAATTTCTTTCACTCCAGTCTGTAGGTCCTAAAATGTTGGGCGATAAAGCCGGAAGACTGGATTAATGAAAGGGGAAAGAAGAAGATGTTGGCAAAGAATGTGGGTGAACTAAGGTCAAATGATGGTCCCAAAATGATGGTTCTATTTGAGATGACCGAACTCAATGACTCCAACCTGCCATTTAGTGGTTTGTGGAACTTTTGGCCCCATGTTCAATGGTTCACTCCATAATGTGAAGCTCTGAGGTGGATAACTGTGTTTTATAGATGAAGAAACTGAGGCACACATATTATAAATGACTTCTATATGGTCACATGGCTCTAAATGTATCAAACTAGCACATGAGAAACTGGGGATGTGATTGACTCTTCCAACCATTCTGAAGTAAGTAGAGGGCAACTAAAAAATGCAGTCCCCATACTTCCACACACTAAGCAATTTTAAATAAGGCTAGAATTGATAAAATTAAAACAATATAAAACCACTGCAGCCCTCCTAAAATGATGTGAATTAAATAAATTTTTAAAAATCCCAGGAAAATGGTGCAGACATCACCTCAAGTGAAATATGATGGCCTGAAGTAAGGGAAACGTAGTGCAGTAGCTAAGAGTAACCTTAGGTAACTAATGACTATTCTCATCTTGTAAATTGAAGAAAGTAAAAGCAAAAAATTCAATAGTCTTTCTATAGCTGCAAAGCAAGTTATTGGGAGAAACCCAAGTCTGTGATCTCTGCTTGTTTTTGTTTGAGCTTTTGGACAACAGAAACCAACCACTTACATTTATATATTTCTGGAGGGAAGGGCAAAGGGAGAAAAACTGAGGAAAAAAAGAGGGAAACTAGAGAGGAAGTACTAAACTTAATTTTCCTCAACTAGTAACCTGTATGGTGTGCTTTATACATTACAATAAAAAAATTACCATAATCATCCAGACCTGCTGAAGCCCAGGCTCTGCAAGTGTGTGGGAGAGCTTCTGCACTCCCCTGTGCCTGCTGGACCCCTCTGAACCAAGCAAAGGCCCAACACATGAGTGAGCTCTTTTGCCATGCTCACAGGACCCCTCCACCCCTACAGAGCAAGCCCAAACCCTCCTTGTGAGTGAGAACTTCCTCCACACTCTTGGGATCCCTGCAGACCCAACCAAGCCCAGGCCCAGTGAGTGTGTCAGAGAGCTTCTGTACACTCCTTCACCCCCTGGACCCCTCCAGACCCAGCCAAGACCTGGCATACAGATCTGCTATGAAACTCTGCAACTGAAGTCCCTGCAGAGAGACTAGGGGCCAAAACCACCCAGCTAATCCAGGAGCAGAACATCTTGCCAGAGAGGCACAACAGGTTCACCTCCAAGGGCTGCAGCAGGAAGGAGCTGAGCACAGAAGCTAAACTCAAGCCAGGCAAAACTGGATGAACTCAAACTTAATAGATCTGCACTTGAATTTTAGTAGGTGCTAAGGTCATAAATGCACCAAAGCTCTACACCAAAGGTCAGAGGACAGTACAATACAAAATGTCATTCCCTGGCAAGCACAAGGGCCTGAGTTCAATCCCTGGTTCAAAAAAAAATGACAAAGAGAAGGAGCAAAATACATTCTCAGGTCCTGAGCCACCCAGAACAAGTGCCCAGGACACTAGAACAGCACAAAGTGCAGAAATAATAGTGTTTGAAGCAAGAAATCACAACAGAAAGGTATAGAGGAACTCAGATCAGAATTAATCTCTGGAGTTAGGGAGGTGGCTCAGGGGAATAAGTGCTTCCCTGGAAAGCTCATGGGCCTGAGTTCAATCCCCCGTTCCGCAAAAAAAAGAATTAATCTCTGAAATAAAAAAAAGAAATCTCTGAATTAATAGTGTCTGAAGTAAAAAATCAAATGCAGAAACATTTAGAGGAAATCAGATCAGAAATAATCTCTGAAGTAAAAGAATTAATAACTGCTTCTCAAGAAGAAACTGAGGCAAGCCAGTGAGTGAGTGAGACAACCCGGGGCCCTCTGGATCATGAATAGACCCAGAGCACAAGCCCAGCGAGTGAGTGAGACGACCTGGGCCGCGGGATCCTGAACAGACCCAGAGTGCAGGCCCTGGGGAGTGAGTGAGACTACCCAGGACCCACAGATCCTCATTCAAGCCAGGCTGCAGGCCCAGGAGGGATCCCTTCCACAGAACTCCCTGCAAAGAGGCTAGAAGCAAGACCCACCCAGCTCATTCAGGAGCAGAACTTCTTCCTGGAGAGACACAAAGGGTTCAACTCTAATGCCTGCAGCAGAAAGAAGTGGAGCACACAGCCAGATCCAAACAACACCCACGTGGAGGAAATATGAACTTCATAGATCTGGACCTGGTACTAAGGTAATAACTATATCTAAGCTCTTCACCAAAGGTCAGAAGACAGTAGTATACAAAATGACAAAGAGAAGGAACAAAATGCAGTCTCAGGCCTCGAGTCCACCCAGTACAAATGCAGAAGACACTAGCACTGAGGAAAC
>NW_004525043.1:180358-181603 GCF_000260255.1 Octodon degus
CACATGCCAGCCAGCCCCGCCCCCTGGTGGACTGAGCTGGCCACACACACACACCACACTCTCTCTCTCTCTCTCTCTCAAAAAAATAAAAAAAAATAAAAAAAGAAACTTTAAAAAGAATATTTCCATTTTTCTGTTGACTTAAAAAAAACAGAGGTTTGTACCTATGTTGTTTATTTATTATTTATTTCCTATATCTTATAATATGAGAAACTACTTTGGCAGTAACAATACACAATGTACTAACCATTCATCCTCCTAAAATCTTGTTTTGAGATTTTTGTACCATTGTTTTTATTTTTTTCTTTAAAATAAATATAACTGATGTAAAAAAAAAAAAAAGAGAAGAAACTGATAAAAAAAAATAGAGGAGATTAGAAAAGTGGAAGATTCCATCAATGATCAATACAGAAAAGAAATAGATTCCATGAAGCAGAGTCAAATAGATATAGAGGAACTTATATTTGAATCACAAACTTTGAAAACTGTTTGAGTGAAAATGAAGATAAAGGTGCAGATCTTGAAGATGCTGTTGCAACTAGTGAAAAGGTAAGAAAATATCTCTTAAAAACAACGAGGATGCAGGGGGAAAAAATTCATCACCTGCAAGACGATACAAAAATGAACAACATGAGACTAACAGACATCAGTGAGAAGGAGTCAATACAAATAATATAAAAAGAATATGGGCAGAAGTAACAGCAGAAAACTTCCCAAATATGAGGAAACAATCCTACATTCAGTTAACTGAAGCATACAGAAAACCAAATAACTTCAACCCAATTAAAAATACACCAACACATATAATAGTCAAGATACCCAAAATCCAGTACAAAAACAATATACTGGAATCAAGTACAGAAAAGGAACAGATCACCAGTCCTAGCCCAGTTCTGGTGAGTGTGTGCAGAGCTTCCTGCTACCCTGCACCGGCAGGACCAGACCCAGGCCAGGCGCAGCGTGGGCGGGACCCTCTCCCACCCTCTTGGGCCGCCCCCCACCACTCCGCAGTACATCCCTCACCTCGCCCGCCGAGTAGGAATTTATGCCATGTTCAGGGAACCCCCAGACAAAGTCCTAGCCCAGGTCTGATGAGTGTGTGGGAGAGCTTTCTCTTCCCCCTACTTCACCTTGCCACCTCCAGGCACAGCTCAGGTCTAGCATACACGATGGGGTGTAACCATGCAGCTGCAATCCCTGCAGAGAGTGTAGAGGATAGATCCACCCAGCTAGTCCAGGAGCAGA
>NW_004525043.1:198805-199890 GCF_000260255.1 Octodon degus
ACTTGACCCAGGTCTATCACCATGCACTAAACTAAAGTCAAAATGGATTAAAGATCTAAACATTAAAGCAGAGACACTAAATCTCCTGGAATAGAAAGTAGGAGGAACTCTTGAAGTCATAGGGATAGGCAAAGAATTCATGGACAGAAAGCAAATCGCACGGGTAACAGTTGAAAGACTTAACAACTGGGACCTGCTCTTACTGAGAAGTTTTTTCACGTCAAAAGAAATTACCAACAAAGGGACAAGTCAACCCACAAATTTGGAAAAATTCATGACAAATAAGTACTCAGAGAAAGGTCTGCTCTCTAGCATCTATAAAGAACTAAAAAACACCAGGTCCCCAAAATTTAAAGACTCAATCCAGAAATGGGCATCTGAGATGAACACACGCTTCTCAGAGGAAGAAATTAAAATAGCGAATAAATATATGAAAAAATGCTTCACATCGCTAGCCATTCGTGAATGCAAATTAAAACCACATTGAGATATCATCTCACCCAAGAAAGAATGGCTATCATAAAGAGAAATCACTTCAACAAATGTTGGAGAGGCTGTGAGGAAAAAGGAACCCTTCTCCACTGCTGGTGGGGTGTAGACTGGTGCAACTGTTATGGAAATCAGTATGGAGACTCCTAAAAAAGTTGGTCTAGAAATCCCCTTTAAACCAGCTATTCCTCTACTGGGAATTTTCCCAAAGGATCTGAAAACATCATATCATAGGGATTTATGTGTGCCTATGTTTATAGCAGCACAATTTGTCATAGCCAAATCTTGGAAACAAACAAGAAGCCCATCACCTGAGGAATGGTTGAGAAAGATATGGTATTTTTACACAATGGAATATTATTCAGCTGTTAAGAATGATAAACTGCAAGCCTTTATATTGAAGTGGATGCCACTTGAACATATACTGATAAGTGAAATAAACCGGACACACATGTGTGAATATCATATAGTCTCCCTAGTATAAGAACTCCAAAGAAGAAATACAAATAGAAACGTATAATACAAGTAAAAGGAAAGCAGGATCTCAAGGACTAACTAATCAAGAGAGGGAAAGGAGAAGAGCTAGGAAACATGAC
>NW_004525043.1:201350-203031 GCF_000260255.1 Octodon degus
AAGAATATATGTAGTATGTTATTTGTTGAATCGGCACTTCCGATTTGATTTGAAACTGTCTCATTGCTATCTGTTTATCAATAAAATTTTGGAAAAAATCGTTAGGATAGATGTACAGCTACTTTCTCTTAATTCAGTGAGAAGAAATATTTCTACCAATAGTGTTTGGACATGATATCATGTTTGCATCTTTTACTATGGATAACTACTACAAAGACAACAACGTGCAATGTATTAATTATTGTAACTATCCTACTAACCTGTTCTGAAACTGTCTCGTTGAGATTTCTTAATAAAATTAATAAAAAAAATAAAAAGAAAGAAAGAAAAGTAACAGATCACATTCAAAGGAAAACCCATGAGAATTATGGCAGAGTTCCTTCACAAACCATGAAGGCAAGAAGAGCATGAAGCACAATACTTCAAGAGGTCTATTAAAAACAATTTCCAGCCCAGACTACTATACTCTGCTAAACTCTCATTCAAGTTTGATGGAGAAGTGAAATACTTCCATGACAAAGAACAACTAAAGAATTTTATAATGACCAAGCCAACCCTACACAGACTAGTAAAAGATGTTCTAGAGATGGACCAAAATGATCAGAACTCCATGAATGAGAACAGAAGGAACCCACTAAATAGGATAAACAAACACAGGAGAAAGAGGAGTAATAGCAGCACATAAATAATAAATTGACTTTAAGTCAATACACCTCAATTATAACCATCAGTATAAATGGACTCAATTCACCAATTAAGAGATATAGACTGGCACAGTGGATTAGGAAACAAAACCCAACAATATGCAGTATACCAGAAACACACATAACTCATAAAGAAATTCATAAGCTTATAAAGTCAAAGGATGGAAAGAAATACTACATGCCCCAGCACCTCAGAAAAAAAACAAACAGGGGTAGCAATCCTGTTCTCAGAAAGTCTCAACTTTAAACCAAGAATGACCAAAGGAAATAACGAAGGCCACTATATACTAGTTAGGGGAAAAATTCAAGAGGAAGAGGTAGCACACATATATGTAAACGCACCAAACACAGAAGTACCAAACTATATAAGACAAATCTTAATAGACATAAAAAATCTAATATACAATACCACAATCTTAAGAGAAGACAATAGCATCCCCTTATCTCAAAAAGATAGGTCAACCAAACAAAAAATTAACAAAGAAGGAGCAGAACTGAATCAGAACTTAGAACAAATGGAATTAGTGAACATATACAGAGTATTCCAACCAAACACAGCTGAATACACATTTTTCTCAGCTGCACATGGGTTGTTTTCTAAAATCAACCACATACTGGTCCATAGGTCATGCTTAAGTATGTGCAAGTAAACAGAAACTATCCCATGCATATTATCTGACCACAGTGCAATGAAACTGGAAATAAATGACAAAAGAAACCAGAAAAAACTCATAAATACCTGGAAATTAAACAACACCATGCTCAGTAATCAATGGGTCACAGGTGAAATTAAACAACAAATTCAACAATATCTACAATTCAATGGAAATTCAAGCACAACATATCGTAATTTATGGGATATGATGAAAGCAGTTCTCAGAGGGAAATATATACCTGTGAATTCACATAACAGGAAAACAGAACAGAAACAAATAAACACCCTAATGTTGCACCTCCAACATCTAGAAAAGGAAGAG
>NW_004525043.1:203561-208933 GCF_000260255.1 Octodon degus
GAAAAGAAAAGAAAAGAAAAGAAAAGAAAAGAAAAGAAAAGAAAAAAATTACCAACAAAGAAAAGCCCAGGTCCTCATGGATTCACAGCTGGATTCTACAAGAAATTTATAGAAGATATAATCCCTGTACTCCTCAAACTCTTCAATGAAATTGAAAAGGAAGCAATCCTCCCAAAATCATTCCTGGAGGCAAGTATTATACTGATAATAAAACCAGGGAAAGATGCAACTATAAAAGAGAATTACAGGCCCATCTCCCTCATGAACATGAGGAAAGATGAGAAATGCTCAATAAAATCCTAGCAAATAGAATACAGCAAATCATCAAGAAGATCTTACACCATGACCAGGTAGGATTCATCCCAGGAATGCATAAATGGTTCAATATATGCCAATCTATAAATGTAGTACACTATATCAATAGAACCAAATCTAAAAACCACATGATTGTCTCAATTGATGCAGAAAAGGCTTTTGACAAAGTCCAACACTCATTCATGTTCAAAGTCCTACAGAAAATTGGAATAGATGTCCTCTACTTCAGTCTGATAAAAGCCATCTATGACAACCCAATCGCTAACAGAATTCTAAATGGGGATAAACTGAAATCTTTCACTCTCAGATCTGGTACAAGACAAGGATGCCCTCTATCACCACTCCTATTCAATATAGTTCTGGAATCATTAGTTAGAACCATTAGACAAGAGAGAGAAATGAAAGGAATAAGAATAGGTAAAGAAGAAATTAAATTATCATTATTTGCAGATGATATGATACATTCTTTGGAAGACCCAAAACACTCCACCAGGAAACTACCATCAATGATATACAAATTCAATAGCATAGAAGGCTACAAAGTCAATACCCAAAAGTCAATCGCATTCCACTACACAGATTACAAACACAATGAGAGGTAAGTTATTTTTCTTTTCACGTCAGATGGGTAATGTGCCCACATCGTAGCAAGGTTTAAGGAAGGCACATCTCATGCATAAGTCATGAACATCCAATCATCATGCTCATGAACTGAAGGATCTGAGAGGAAAATTAGAGAAACAATACCTTTTATAACAGCAATGAGGAAAATGAAATACCTTGGAATCAATCTAACTAAAGAAGTCAAAGATCTTTTCAAGGAAAATAGCAGTACTCTGAAAAAAGTGATTGTAGAGGATTTCTGAAAATGGAAAGGTATTCCTGCTCCAGGACAGGAAAAATCAACATTGGGAAGATGGCCATACTCCCAAAATTGCTGCACAGATTTAATGCAATCCCTGTCAAACTACCATTAACATAAATCACAGACCTAGAGAAATTATTCCTAAAATTTATTTGGAACCAGAAAAGACCTAGAATAACAAAGGTAATCCTGGGCAACAAACACAAGGCAAGAGGCATTACAATTCCTCACTTGAAATTATACTACAAATAAAATCAGCATGGTATTGGCAATGATATAGACCTGAGGATCAATGGAATAGATTAGAAAATGCAGAGGCCTCTATGAACACACTCAGCCACCTGATCTTTGACAAAGGGCCCAAACACACTTATTGTAAGAAAGATAGACTCTTTAACAAATGGTCCTGGAAAAATTGGCTGTCTACATGCCAAAAGTTAAAACTTGACCCAGGTCTATCACCATGTACTAAGCCAAAGTCAAAATTGATTAAAATCTAAACATTAAAATAGAAACACTAAATCTCCTGGAAGAAAAAGTAAGAGGAACTCTTGAAGACATAGGGATAGGCAAAGAGTTCGTGAATAAAAATCAAAACGCACACGTAACACTTGAAAAAATTAGCAACTGAAACTAACTCTTATTGAGAAGTTTTTGCATGTCAAAAGAAATTACCAACAAAGTGAAAAGACAACTCTCAAATTCAGAAAAGATCTTTTCTAACAAGCACTCAGACAAAGGTCTGCTCTCTAGAATTTATACAGAACTAAAAAACATTAGGACCCCAAAATTTAAAGACCCAATCCAGAAATGTGCATCTGCGATGAACACACACTTCACAGAGGATGAAATTAAAGAAGTTAATAAATATATGAAAAAATGCTCCACATTACTCACCATCCATGAAATGCAAATTAAAACAACACTGAGATACCAGCTCACCCCAGAAAGAATGGCTATCATAAACAAATCAATTAATGACAAATGTTGGAGAGACTGTGGAGAAAAGGAGACTCTTCTCCACTGCTGCTGGGAATATAGACTGGTGCAACCATTATGGAAATGAGTTGGAGACTTATTAGAAACGTAGAACTGGAAATCCCATTCAAGCCAGCTATACCCCTGCTGGAAATTTCCCTGGAATCCCGGAGGAACTGAAAACATTATATCATAGTGATATATGTGTACCTATATTTATAGCATCACTATCATAGTGATATATGTGTACCTATATTTATAGCATCACAATTTGGTTTTTTGTTGCTGTTATTGTTGTTTGTTTTGTTTTTTGTTTTTTGTTTTTTTTTTTTCAGTAATGGTGATTGAACTCGGGACCCTGTGCTTAGCAGCACAGTTTGTGATAGTTAAATCTTGGAAACAACAAAGATGTCTGTCACCTGAGGAATGAATAAAATAGATGTGGTATTTTTATACAGTGGAGTATTCCTCAACTATAAAGAACGATAAACTTGAAGCATTACGTTAAAGTGGATGCCACTTGAAAATATACTCATAAGTGAAATAAACCAGACCCACATGTGTAAATATAGTATAGTCTCCCTAGTATAAGAAGTCAAAAGTAGATATACAAATAGAAAGGTAAGCACAATTAACAGGAAAGTGAGAACTTGAGGATTAGACAACAAAGAGAGAGCAAGGAGAAAAGCTAGGAAACACGACAGGGGCAAAACCATACTTTTATACACACAAGATGAGTAAGGCAATGACCCTAAGAAATATCAGCAGGTTTTTGAAACTAGCAGTTAATTGGTAGGATTCTCACCCTGACTAACTATATATGCTGATACCTGTGAACTATGTAACTGCACTGAAATAGCAATGCGTAATAGTAGGGTCATGCTTGGAGTGCCTGTCATTCTGGTCTTCTAAATACACACTGCTTGTCATAACATACCAATTATTGCCATACTGTCTCTCAAGTAGTTGTTTGGTTTTTTTTTAAAAGGTAATAAATAAAAAGTAGCGATAAGAAAAAAAATGAAACAGTAATGTCCTGTTATAATGCTGTATATGGTTAGTTTTCTAAACTTCTGTGTAAAAATATGTAATTGTGTATTCATGTTTTTTATTATATTTTTTATTTTTTAAATTTTTCTCTCCGTATTCTGTAGGGACTTAAAGTTTAACATATCTATACATGATGGAAAATACCTGTTGCATGTTATGCCTAAGATGTTTGATATTCACACAGATGTTGCCAGGTAATAAGCTTCTTTCCTGAAGGGTTAACAGCCTAAGTTTACAGACCAAAAATTAGAGAAAAACGAGGGCTTCAAGGTCAGCCAACATTTTGGTCCTAGCCTTTCAATGTCAGTGAATACTCAGGACATAGGGGAATATATAATGTAACATCATGTAACTCAGTTGTGTCCCAAACTTTCTGATCAAGGAGATAATGAGGCCACAGAAGAATGTGATTGATGTTGTAGAAAGTGCCTAAGGATGGTCACATGGCAAGAAAAATATTCTCTCAGGCTTTCACAAAGAGCAAATTGGTCAAGCAATGGCTGTGACTCATCCACATGGCTGACACTGACAAAGGATCTACAAATTGTGGTACAGGGTTTCAGGATAAATCCTGAGGGGACTTGACTGACCTTATCAGATACAAAGGTTACATTTCTTATTATATAGGTCTTGTTTTATTTTGGCCTTAACGATCCAGCAGAAAGGTATAAAATGAGGTATAATGGGTGAAGCCATTTTGGCATGCTGGACTGTGAAGTGCTCAGGTCAACAACTTCTGACATTCCCAGTCCTGCAGATGACTCACTACTATTGTGGATTACTGGACTATATTGGAATATTTTATTGAATTCACACACCTACAATATTTAAATGACAATGGAATACACTTTTCTGATAAAACTAATCAAAAAGAGGGGATACAAATGAATGTCCATTTTGCACTATATATTCAAAGTAGTTAGGGTAGATATACAAAGTTTAAATGACAATGGAATACCTTTTTCTGATAAAACTAAACAAAAAGGGGATACAAATGAATGTGCATTTTGCAACTATATATTCAAAGTAGTTAGGGTAAATATACAGCTATACTCTCTTAATTCAATGAATAAGATTTGTTTTAATAGTGTTTCTGGATGAGATGTTGTGTCTTCATTTTGTACAATGGATAACACTAACAGAAGAATCTGCAATGTATTATTGAAACTGTCCTACTGATCGATTTCAAAACTGTCTCATTGCTATTTGTTTCTCAATAAAATTATTTAAAAAAGAAGCTTAATCTAAAAAAGATGGAATATAGGTCCTTATAGTATTGATGATTTTCTGTATTTCTGTCTAATCTGTTGTGATTTCCCCCGTTATATTTCTTTCTGTTTGGATTCATGATTTTTCTTCCCTTTTTCTGATGAGGTTAACTAATGGTTCATCCATCATATTTATTCTTCCAGAGAACGAACTTTTTGATTCATTGCTTCCTCATATTGTTTTATTAATCTCTATTGCATTAAATTCTCCTTACTTCAGAATTTCCTTCTTCATATGAGTTTCGCTTTGATTTGTTCTTTTCCTAGATGTTTGACTTTCCACATTTTGTTCTTCATTTGAGTTACTTCTGTTTTCTTCTTTTTTTATTAAATCATTAGTCTATTTTTTTATTTTTTTAAAGAGAATGATGGCAATGGAATACCCATCTCAGACAAAATGAGACAAAAAGAGGGGATACAAATGAAGGACCATTTTGTGTCTGTATATATAAAATAGTTAGGATAGATATACAAATACTTTCACTTAATTCAATGAGAAGAAAGATTTGTACTAGTAGTGTTTGGAAAGGATATCATTCTGCCTTTTGTACTATGAATAGCCACTATGAAGACAACAATATGAAATGTATTATTCATTGAAACTGTCCTACTCATTGGTATTGAAACTGTCTCACTGCTATTTGTTTCTTTTTTTTTCAAAGCTTTATTGATAAACAGATAGCGATGAGACAGTTTCAAATCAAATCGGAAGTACAGTTTCAATAAATAATACACTGCATATATTCATCTTAGTGGTTAATTGCTGTACAAGATGTGGACTTCTGATCCTATTTACAAACACCATTAAAACAAATCATTCTATTCATTAAGACAATGCAACTATATATCTATCCCAAGCACTTTGAATACACAGATACAAAATGGACATTCATCAG
>NW_004525043.1:215378-233065 GCF_000260255.1 Octodon degus
GAGCCTTTTAAATCTGAGTTATCCCTCAGGGGGCAAGCTAGATGAAGGGTGAAGTATTCACCTTTTGAGCTTCTAGGCAATGGAATTTGAGGTCTTTTTCATAGCTCTGCAGGAATCCAGGTCACCTCTCTCCACACACAACTCCTGAAGGGCCACTTCACCTTCATCTCAGTCCTACTTTGAGACAGTCGAGCATAGCACCAGAGAGCACTTCCTTCCCGACCCAGCAGTGACTAGATTCCTCTCCATCTTTAAGGGTCTCCAAGGCTAGGGGGATCTTGGTGGCAAAAGATCCTCTCAGGATTTTTCTCTCTTCAACCATTTTAAATTAACTGTCTCATCACACGGTCCCTCACGTGAGCAGGCTGGCTGGCTGAGTCTATGAAAGGTGTGTGTTGTGCGAGATGGCCCTGGCAAGAGAGGATCTCCCTTCCTTCCACTTCCCTCAGAAGGCTTCTGGCTAAGGAGGGGAACGTAGAAACTGTCCCTTCCCAAGGCCAAGGTCAGGCTGGTCATCCCACCTCAGAGTTCCAGATACCAGGGTGAGGAAGGTGGTCAGGCTTCCATGCACTCTTCAGGGATCTGTGGTCCAGTGTACAGGAAAAGCTGAGGTTGAAAGCAGGCTGCTGGCTAATCCAAGCTTTGTGTGCTGTCATCTTGCAGAAACGGCTTTCACTTGGAGTCTCCGTGAGCATCATTTGTGGTCTCTTCTGGAGCCTCCAGAGCCGGGCCCCACAGTGCCGTTTCAGGTTCCATCCCAGATTTCAGGACCAGAAGGGATCCAGGGACCGGGCTCTGGGGGCTGGGAAAAGCCGGAAAGCAGGGTGCAGCCCCAGGGCCTTAGCCCCTTGAGTGCCCTGCATCAGGGGGTGGGCTGGGCGCCTCGCTATTTGTTTCTTGATAAAATTAATTTTAATAAATTGCCATAATTGATGCACAGATGGACAACTTCAGAAAAAGTAGAGTTTTAGAATGGATAACAAAAGCTAGTGCTGTAGAAAATAGTGTAGGTAGCTTACGTGTGAGGTTGCTAGCTGCAATTTGAAGAACAAGATTGGAATTCTGAGTTCCCATTGGTGATTTTAAATTCACAGAGACACCTATAATTAACAGTCAATAAACAAGTGAGAAGTGCTCTGCTTATCCATAATTTGCTCAACTCATGTGGCCACCTACTTGGGCTACTACTTCTGCATGATAATAGCCAGAGTTTCCAAGAATGTCTAGAAACCAAGGATACTTAAGACACACAATATATTTTAGTAGTGAAATTCACATTGTGGTCCAAAATTTAGCAAGTATCATAAAATATGAATGAAATGTGCAGCAAATTAGAACATTTGGACTTTAGAAAATAAGAAGATTCATAGATTACAAATTTCATAACAATACATCAGAGTTTGGTAAGTAACCCAAAAGTGAATATCTGAAATAGCAAACAAAGCAGAACTCAGGTTTATTGAGTACATAAATATCATTATATAAGTTCATGTTTTGCCAGAAAATGAATTCGCATCAAACATTAAAAAATGTGTGGTATCTGGGGTTACAGCTTAGTGGCATAAATGCTTGTCTGACAAGCACAAGGTCCTGAGTTTGATCCTCATTACTGCAAAAAAAAAAAAAATGTAGTTTACAAAACATTGCATTTCAGAATTATTAACATGAGACTACAAGCCTTGATGTTAACAAAATCTTTTTTTTCTTCTCCAAATGCCTTCAGGGCAGGTTTGGCTGGCTTGAGTTGTGGGGTTCAAACCACAGCAACCTGAGCCTGACTGCTTTGTTGAAGCAGCCACTTAAAGAACTGAGCTAAGGGGCAGGCCCCCGACAAAATCTTTAGAACATTGTTTACTATGTCACTAAGTGTATGTTAATTTTGGATTACCGTAAAAGAAGATATTTCTCCATTTCAGAAAATGGAGAAATATTCAGCCATAGAAAGGGTGACATCAGTCAATATTTACTGAAATAAAAGGCCTTTGTAAACATAGCTGACTGAAAGGTTAAGTTGCTCAATGACATTATTGTGGTTTTTCACTTCAGGACTGATAGCACAGATACACTTCTCCATATTCCTCCTGCTAAGAACCCAGTGCATTGGTGTGGAATTTCCAAGAAATGGAAAACATCAGGAAGGATTTCAGGAGGACTTCACTAGCTCATGACCCAGCCACTAGAAATGCTGGGTCAAAACACCAGGTTGGATCCTGAATCAAGGAGACACCAACTTTTATACAACTTGTGACATCAAGTTAGTAGACACACACACACACACACACACACACACACACACACACACACAAAGGCAGTCATCCTAGCAATTATACCTAACTTAGCCTTCAAAAGAAAACACCCTGTGCATCTCAGGATGTTAGAATTCTGGGCAGCTTGATATGACTTCAGTTGTTAATTTTATTGGTGATAATACCCAGTATTGCCCCTCTAAGGGAAAAGATTCCCATAACAGAATTACTTGCTATGTCTCCCTCATCAGTGAGAGAAGCTCAGGATTGCAGTGGGTGAGAAAGCGCAAGTCCACATTCCTGAAGAAAGGGTTGCCCATGGAGGTGCTTGCTAAGATGGAGCCGGGAAGATTTTTACAGAAGGAGAGAAAGGCTCATTTCTCTCAGAATTCTTCTTTGCATTACAAATAAAACAAACATATGAAGATTGTGAAAGATGAGAAGAAGGTAGATTGGTAATATCAGGACCCAAAGGTTGGTACAGGGGTAGATTCCTTAGATTTAGTTTTTGTCTCATCTTAGACTTGGAGTCAAGGAAAATGGCAACCTAATTATATCAATAGCCACAAAAAGAAACCCTCAACATTGATTTTTCTCTAGTTAAACAATGAGGAAAGGGGTGGCCTATCAAGAATAAATCTTTTAACAGTAAGTTTTCTCTCCCAGCTAAACACCAAAAAAGAAAGAAAGAAAGAAAGAAAGAAAGAAAGAAAGAAAGAAAGAAAGAAAGAAAGAAAGAAAGGAAAAGAAAAGAAAAAAGAAAAAGCCTTAACTGCACAGTTACTCATACCTGCAAAAATTAAGTAGTAGTGTAAATTTTATCCTGGAAATTTATAGTTATTCACTGTTCCATCAGGTAGCAGAAAAAGCCAAACAGGGAGGAGGGATTTTTATCTTTGCTGGTTAGAAACAAGGCCCATGTGTTGTAATGACAGGAAATACCATGTAGGGACTCTTCTTCCACCCCATCTAGTGATAAAGAGAGAGGAAGCACTCACCTTCTCTCCATAGAAACCTCAGAGCAGACCAAGTGGAAAATCAGAACTTTCACCATTGTTCATTCAAGAGTAAGGAGTCCACTCCCATCAAATTTGGGAAGACCAAGGGGAGGGGTTGTAGTTTACTCAGCAGTACAGAGAGCTTTAGCATCTCTTGGCCATAAACAGAGGCCAAATCGGGAGCCTGATTTTCCATCTCTGTGTTGTGGGAGGTCATAATGAGGTGGTAACTCTGCAGGCTGAAACAGTGTCAAAGAAAAAGGTGAAAATAGAAGATTTGGAAAAAGCATATAAGAAAATGTCCAAGTTTTAATAAGAATAAAATCACCATATAAGAAGGAGGAAAATATCAAACTGAATAAAAGGCTAATAAATATATGCCAATACCAGTGTGACAAAACAGATATGGAAAAAAATCCTTGAAGAAATAATAATTGGAAATTCACAAATGTAATCAGAAATATTAACCTGAAGATTTAAGAAGCTGAGTGAACCAAAAAGGAAAAAGTCAATACAATTTATACCAAAACATATCAGAAAACTGCTTACAAAAAGAAAAATATTAAAAGCAGTAAGAGAAAAATGATCAATGACCTTCAGGTAAAAACAGCATCAAGGTAAATTTACCATGAGAAATGATGAAGATCAAAATGAAGTAAAGTATTTTTTACATGCTACAGGAAAGGAACTGGCAATTGAATTGTATACCCAGCAAAAACATCCTTCAGAAATTAAAGAGAAATCAAAACACTGTCAGGAGAAGGGAAAATAAGAGAAAGTGTCACTACAAGACCTATCCTTACAAAAATGAATCAAGAAAATTCTCCAATGAGAAAGTAAATGATAGAAGAAGAAAATTTGCAACTCAGGGAAAAAAGAATATGGTAAACAAAAGTATGGCCAAGTAGAGTAAGTTTTGCTTCTTTTTGACTAGAGAAAAATTGTAACAGATATGTTACTAAATGTATGCAGATAAAAAATTAATGTAACTGTATTATAGATGAGGGAAAAGAAAAGGACATATATGAGGATGAATTCAGTTCGCAACACTGAAATTGGTAAACCAAAATCATCAGAAGACTGTAATTCTATGCATGATGTCATATATAGCAACCATGGTACAGCTGTATGTGAGAAACACTCAGATTTACTATAGATACGTAAAAATGGAACTGAACAAATTTCCAGCATCACACAGAAAGCCAGGAAAAATAAAAACAGTAAATAGAAAAAATAACAAAAATAGAATGCAATGGCATAATTAAATCTTAGGAGATTAATATTTACATTACATGTAAATGGTCTAAATGTAGCTATTAAAAATAACTATTTGATCAAATGCTGTCTATAAGGGAGAGAAAACAGGGGACAGAGAAGGGGAAGGGGAAGAAAATGACTAGAATGTGGTATGCATACATATCAATTCTCCAAAGTGAATGTAATTATTATGCATCACAAACATATACTAGTAAAAAAAAAAAAAAACCTAAATGCACAATATAAAGATTAAAGTGAAAAGGTTGAAAAAGATTTGCAAGTCAATCAAAGTAAAGCAGAAAATACTCTATTAATATTAAATAAAATAGGGGCTGGTGAGATGGCTCAGTGGTCTAAAGCACCTACTTAGAACAAGCTTAGCAAAGCACAGGGACCGTGGTTCAATCCCCCAGCACCACATGCCAGCCAGCCCCGCCCCCTGGTGGGCTGAGCTGGCTACACACACACACACACACACACATAAATAAATAAATAAATAAATATAATAAAAAAGAACAGATTAGGATGTCCATAATATTAAATAAAATAGGTTTTAAAGAAAAATATTACCAAAAAGAACTATCAAGGAAAGTTATATAATGATAAAAAAAGAAGTCCAACAACAATACATAGTTGTACTAAAGGTCAATTTATCAAATAACAGAGTTAGAAAATATGAAGCAAAAAACAGGTAAAACTAAAAGGAAAAATATATAAATTCAAAATTATAGTTGTAAACCTCAAGATATTACTGCAAAGATATAGTATAAACAAGCAACACTATAGACAAATAGGATATAATTTGGATTTTAGAGAAACAGAAAAAATAATATATATTCTTTTTAATAACCCATGGGATATATACCAAGACACTTATGTTTTTGAAGATAAAAATTTAGGGATTTTAAAATAATATAATGGGGCCGGCAGGATAGCTCAGTGAACTAAACCACCTGCTTAGGCAACCTTAGGCAAGCCCAGGGACCGTGGTTTGATCCTTAACACCACATGCTGTGCCAGCCCCACCCCCAGGATGGGCTGAGCCAACTATAAAATAAATAAATAAATAAACTAATTAATTAAAATAAAATAAAGAGTATAAACTTTCTTTCATGACAAAGGATCCAAACTGGAACTCAATGACAGAAAAAGTTCCAAATAGGAAATCGATGAATGCAGGAGGAAGAAGCCCATAGAGGCACATCCAGAGCAGTCCTGGAACCCCACTCCTGAGGAGCCCAAGCAGGAAAAGCAATCGCAGTAAGGAAAGAAATCATGTCAGTTTTAGGAAAAATAGATCTACCTGCAGGAATGAAGCAAGGATCATGTGCTTCATTCTTCTCCCCACGAGACGACTTGCCATAAATACAGGTGGATTCAACTGATCCAGTCACAGGCATGTTTTAACATGATTTCAATCAACAGAGGTGCTTTCATACTGCCCATGCCACTCTCCAACAGTTTCCTCAGCATTCTAGTTTTGAGCCCCATTGGGATGTTCTTCAACATATATATTCTGCTGATCACTCTGAGGTGGTGCAAGTTCTTCCAACATGAGGTGCAACATATGATCCCGAGCCAAATCCTTTCTTGCTACACCTCATCATCCAGAGCTGTACTTTTGATAATGGACATCCAACCAGGAGGAACCATAAGAAGCTAAGTGCCGCCTGAAGATCAAGGAGGTACAGCTGTCCCAGCATGAGAAGGAATATAAGACAAAGACTTTAAATGTCAGAGTGGCAAGAATCAATTATGTTGTCTCCAAATCTTGGATTCCCAAACTGTAGCCCCAGCAATTGAGCCTCATTATCCTGAGGACTGAGAGTTTAAAATATGTTTAAATATCATATCCATTTGCTAGGACTGTTATATATCCTCCTTATATTCTTTTTGTACATGAATATCACTTATATTGACTATGTCTGATCCATTTATTCCCCTTCTTTTCTTTCACTTTCTCACCTAGAATTCCTAAATTTCCCCTTCTACTTAAGTAGTTTTTTCTTATGTAAAGGAAATGTAATATTATCTATCTTTGTCTAACATCTATTTACCATTCAATGTGAATTCCCATGGATTCCCCTACAAAAGTCATGCTTTCCTTCTTTGTTATGATGAGTAGGAGTTCACTTTGCCTATCCATCCATCTATCCTTCTTTCTACCTACCTACCTGTCTGTATCTAATCTATCTATTCATCATAACTACTTTATCTATTCACCTTTCGAACTTATGTAGGCTGTTTCTGGATATTGCAGTCTGTGCATGTCACACATAAATATATGTATATGAATGTATCAATCTAATATGATGTCTGTCTTTGGAGAATATTTTCAAAAGAGAGACAACTGAGTGGCATGGAACTTGGGTTTAGATTTTCAGGAATCTCTATAATTATTTGATATTTGTTTTATTTGAACTACATTTCTAACAATGTGGAGAGGAATTCGAAATCAAATGTCTTTAAGTAAATGTTTTACTCTGTGTGAAAAAAAAAAAGTTCCCCAATAGTTAAAAACAAAATAACTAACATCTAAATACATCGTGGCCACAAAAGAAGTCTAAAGGGCTTTTTTTTGTCTTGACCACCATGCCCAGTCTTGATCAATGTCTCAGCACAGCTGCTCAGCGGGGCTGGCATGGCAGGCTGGCATTTGAACTCCAAAGGGAGATTTTTAAAGACCTAGAACTGAGTGACAACAAAAATGTAACATGTTCTAATGTGTGAAATGCAGGGTGGGGAGGTAGCTCAGCATCACTTTAATCACCTGCCAGGCAAGTGTAAGGTCCTGAGTTTGATCTACTATGCCAAGAAAAAAAAGAGAGAAAGAAAGAAAGAGAGAGACAGAGAGACAGAGAGAAAGACAGAGAGACAGAGACAGAGAGAGAGAGAGAGAGAGAGAGAGAGAGAGAGAGGTGAGAGAGAGATGTGATCAAGGTCAGTGAGGATTCAGGACATAGGAGAACCTGCACTGTAACATCCCGTAACTCATTGGTGTCCCAAATTTTCTGATCAAGGAGATAATGGGGCCACAGAGGAAAGTGATCGATGATGTAGAGTATGCCTAAGGAGAGTCACATGGAGAGAAAATATTCTCTCAGGGTTTCACAGAGAGCAAATTGGTCAAGCAATGGCTGTGACTCATCCACATGGCTGACACTGACAAAGGATCTACAAACTGCAGTACAGGGTTTCAGGGTAAATCATGAGGGGATTGGACTGACCTCAGATACAAAAGTTACATTTCTTGTTATATAGGTCTTGCTTTATCTTGGTCTTAACCATCCAACAGAAAAGTATAAAAATGAAATATAAGAAGTAAAGCCATATTAATATGCTGAGCTGTAAAAGGCTCAAGTCAACAACTTCTTTTTTAAAATTTTTATATATTTTGCAGAACCAGGGATTGAACTCAGGCCTTTGCATTTACAAGGCAAACACTTATTCTACTGAGTTATCTCCCCAGCCTCGAAGTCAACAACTTCTGACATTGCCAGTCCTATGGATAAGCCACTACTATTATGGACTACTGGACTATATTGGAATATTTTGCTGAATTCTGCACCTACAATATTTAGATGACAATAGAATACCCTTCTCTGACAAAACTAAACAAAAAAAGGGGATACAAATGAAGGACCTTTTGTATCTGTATATTAAAAGTTAGAATAGATAAATAACTACTTTCTCTTAATTCAATGAATAGAAAGATTTGTTCTAATAGTGTTTGTGGACAGCATATCATGTCTGCATCTTGTACTATGAATAACCACTAGGAAGACAATATGCAATGTATTAATTATTGAAACTCTTACTAATTGGTTTTGAAATTGTCTCATTACTGTTTGTTTCTCAATAAAATTACTTTTTAAAAAAGAAAGAAATATGTGAAATGAAACTAAAGTAATACAGAAAAGTAAATTTATGGCACTAGACATACATTTGAAAATAATCTTATCCATCTATCACACCACAAGACAGTACAAATAAAGCAAGTTAGTCAGATGTTTTGGAATCATTGGTCTAGAAAAGGGGTAGGAAAAGCAAGCAGTAGAAATACAAGAAAGTTGAAATTTTTATCACACAGACAATAACAGCACATAAAGAGCATGATAAAACTCCTTAAAAAGAAACTGAATCTAAGTTTAGAATTAGAAAATAAAAAAGTAGCAACTTATTTATAAAGCCAAAACCGAGGTTTAGAGTAGGTAGAGTTATGGCCTCACCATTGATTTCTGGGAAATGTAGTTTGCCTGCTGCCCTGCACTGTGGTTTGGGATAGAATCTACAACCTCCAGGAGCCACTGCATCATTGCCTGTGGCAACCTGCAAATTGACGGTTCTGGAGGGAGGAGCTGACTGAGTGGGGTAGTCAATTTGCTCTTATTTTTGCTTTAAAATCTCTTCAAGAAAAAATTAATCTCTTAGAGAGAGAGAAAACAAGCTGAGATTAATCTGAACATACTTTCTAGAGAGGCAGCACAGTACAAAAAGGCCTTAAAGAATGAAACAAATGAGAGAAATCTGACACACCAGGAACTGATAAAGCAGAAGAAAGATGTAAATATACAGTTAAGCTCAGCCCATCTCGTTTTACTCTTCTAAAGCAGCAGCTAGAATATACAGAGAATGATCCTCAATGTGGAATGAGAAAAAAAATATGATCCTAGAACAACAGGCCCAGCTTCAAAGGGAAAAGGAACAAGATCAGGTGAGGCTGTGTGCAAAACATGAAAAGCTTGATATCTTACAAAAAGAATGTTTTAGACTGACAACCACTCCAGACTGCTCAGGACAAGGTTAAACACGTAGAAGAAAAACATAAGAAAAAAGAACAACAGAATAAGCTATTTCAAGATGAAGCTGCCGAACTTCAGACTGGACTTGAAATCAGTAAAATATTAATGTCTTCAGTGTCAAATTCAAAACACCCCAAGACAAAAATCTTCGAAGAGAACTAAAATATTTAAAAAGAGAACTGCCTCTAAAAAATTCATTCAACATTGTTACGGGTCACTCAATATAGGAACCAGATCAAAGATCCAATTAAAATTTGATTAGAGCCATTTATTACAGAGCTCAGGGTTCTCAGCCATCTCTCACTCAGGAGAAGACTGAGTGACTATCAAACATAGGTAGCAGGGGGTATTTATAATAGAAATCGGGTCCAGTTTGGTAAGCAAATTTGTTATCTAGCACAGACCAACAGAAAACTACATTCATTTGACACAGCTGTAAACTGTTTGTAACTGAAGGGTCTTTTACAGTTTAGTGATAAGCACATATTTTTACAAGAAACATCTTAAGCTATGTCTACAGAAGATGGTTAGGGAGGAAGTTTCTTTCAGCTCACTGCCTTGACAAAAAACAGTTATTCACTGCTAAACAGTCTTGAGCAGGGAATGAGAACTCATTCCTTAGAGTAGATAACAGGAAGCACAAGGTTTTTTTCTAAGAATTTCCCACAGTTAAAGCACAAAATTCAGTTAACCCTTTACAACCATTTAAAGCACCACTTATTGAGGCTAAAAAGTCTGCCAGTGCAGGCTGTTCTGTGAATGCGGGTAGGCAAAGCCTTCAGCAGAAGATGCATCACTGTGGCCCACATAGCTCCCAAAATGTGTCCAAGTGATTGAGCCTCGATGCCTCTGTAATCCCAGAACTGCCAAGCTGTACCTGGTGGATCAGGAAAGCCTATTTCCAGTTTGTCTGAACTTTTGATGGCAATGAAGGATGAGCTAGACCAAATGAGCATGGACCATGAAGAACTACTGAAATAAATGAAGGAAAATGAAACCCATTCCATACGTGATGGTATAGAATGTGAACTACAGTGTTTAGTTAAGAAAATGAAATGAAAGGAAAGCAAATTTCCAAACTAAAGAGGCAACAGGACAGTGTCTATAAACTACAGCAAAAAGTTTACAACTCAAAGACAATTGCTCAGGGGGCTTGGGAGATGGCTTAGTGGAATAAGCGCTTCCCTGGCAAGTGCAAGGGTCTCAGTTCCATCCCCTGTTCCAGTTGTAGGGGGATAGAAAATTGCTCCAGTATTCAGCAAGATAGTAGCCATGATGAAAAACTTGAAAATAGCCCCAGGAAATGTTTGAATAAAACTAACTCTGCTCAGAAAAGTAACAACTTTCGAGGCTGGTGAGATGGCTCAGTGGTCTAAAGCACCTACTTAGATCAAGCTAAGCGAAAGCACAGGGACCATGGTTCAATCCCCCAGCACCATATGCCAGCCAGCCCCACCCCCTGGTGAGCTGAGCTGGCCACACACACACACAAAATAACTAAATAAATAACTAAATAAATAAAAAAAAAATCTGTTTAAAAAAAAAGTAACTACTTTCATCTAACACAAGTTTGTAATACTCAAATGAAATTGAGCAGAGATGATATCACGTGGGAACAGTAATACAATACCAAAATTTGTCAGCTTCAATGAACATTGTCAGTAAGAGCTTGAATTGTTAAAATTGCTTTCATCTAATATATGTTTGTCTGTCCCAGCCTGCGGGTTAGTCAACAAGGACCCTAGAGGGGGAGTGGGAATGAGAAGGAACAGGAGACACAAAGAATGGAGACAAGACAGGATTCTGATCAAGTCTCGTTTATTCAGGGGAGGTGCTGGGTATATAAAGGGAGTGTAGAAATGAGGAATTCTTGGCTCTTGAATGTCAGCAGGTATCTAGGCAACGGAGGAAGGTCCCACCCTGGGGCATAGCACATGATTCATGGGGAATGGGCAAGGCAGGAAGGAGCAGAAATGGGAATAGAAACTTAAGAAAATGGCTGACACTATTATAAAATGGATACCAGTTAACAGCTTCCCACATTTGTCATATTTCAAATGATGTTTCTGGCCTCTATAAAACATGAAGTTGTAAGCATTTAAATTAATGCTTACTGACCAACTCAGAATTCAAATAATATGATACTTTTTTTTCCTTACTGTCCACAGTCTCTAAACTCATCATGAGTTAGAAACAGTTTTCACTCTGTAAATACAGTAAGCTAAATCTAGGAAATTAGACTAAATTCCTCAGTATTCAAAATGGAGTTAAATATAAGATATCAGTACTATTCCACTTTTTCATTTAATAGACTTATAACCTTAACCAACATCAAATGAATAGAGTTCAAAAAGATCTTTAACTTTCCTAGTGCTGCCTTCCTGTCTTGTTTTAAGGCTTTGAATTTTTTTTTTTATTTTTGAGAAAGATAAAAGCTTAATAGTTCTGCAGTTATGTGAAAATGTTTTTAACATTGATTTTATGTAACAATGACAAATAGGAATTCATAATTACCCAATATGCACAAGACAGTAATTCACTGACAGAATAGTATTCCTATTCTCTTGTATAAATCTAGTTTTTTAATTATTTATTTATTTATTGTATTTTTAAGGAAGGGTCTACAAGGTGTTCAGGGTCTCACTGCTAGATTGTACTCAAAGTGATCTGCCTGTTTACAGACTCCCAAGAGCTAGGATTACTGGTGTGCACTGCTATACCCAGTCTCAATTGCAGTTCTTAGCATACCCTGCTGAGCTATTTGTCTGGCCCTTACAAATCTAGTTTTTTAAATGCCAGTGATCTGTTTTAACATCTTCAAACTTTACTGGCTTTTTATTCTTTTATTCTATATAATGTCCATCAATATAAATTGATAGTGTGAGTTTCTTTTTTTGTTTATTTGTTTGTTTGTTTGTTTGTTTGTTTGTTTTTGCGGAATCAGGGATTGAGCTCAGACCCTTGTGCTTGTCAGGGAAGTACTTATTCTACTGAGCCATCTCCCCTGCCCCATATAATGTGAGTTTCTACCACCTAAAAAAGTGGTGTATTTTTATAAGACAGTATAGAAAGATATTTAGGGATTTAATTACTTTATTCAGGAAAAATATCAGGGAGATGTGCCATATCTTTATATTTTCATTTTAAAATTAGTGATATAATAATCACATTTTTTATGTAAGCATATTTTATAAGTTGGCACTTGGCTTTTTAGATACCTATGAAAGCTACAATGTTTTTAAATCTTGGATTCCTACTAAAATCTACCAGTGTAACTAGACAACTCGAGTCATCAAACAAAGTGGTAATAAAGGACAGATAGAAAAGCTACAAGAAAAACTCAGAATACAGAGTAGCAGTTTAAGAAATGATGATATCTGAGCCAGCGAGATAACTCAGTGGACTAAGCTGTAGGAGACACTGCCAGGTTTTTGTCTCAGTCCAAGGAGCCAATACTTGTAATCTCAAAGTTATGTTATTGGAATCTCATCAAGTCAGTTCTAATCTACCACCCCAGTGCAACCCACGGTGAAAGTAAAGACACTAAAACATATTTATAATTATTGAGGAGCCAAGTGGCTCTAAGTCCAGCCACGAAGATGGCTTTCCAGAACAAAGAGGTTGACCCAGGGCCTCACCTGGTTTTATTCAGTGGAGGAGTGGCTTGAGGAGGGATGACCAAGAATTGTGGGAAGTAGGAGATGACTGTGAGCTAGGTTGGTGGCCTACATTTACCTCTGCCATATGCAGAGACAGTAATCAGCTTTATGCTATTGAGATAGTATCTAATATTTTGGGGGTCTGGTGCTTCAGCTTTGATGTAGTCTTTCAAGCCCCAGGAAGTCATAGCCTCTGTCTCGAGGCTCGATCCCAGTTGGTGGTGTGGAGCATTAGTTCTTCCATCCTGTCTTGACTTAATAGGTTACCAGGGAAACACGCACGCCACCTTCAAAGACTATCACCAGCACCTCAGCTAGACCAACATACATTGCTTAAGGCCAATTGAAGGATAAACAGAACCTAACCAGCTCTGTATATATCAATACAAGCAAATAGGGTCAGTCTCAGTCAAAACGGAGACAGTCACTCTTCTTTCAAGGAGAGCTGCTCAGGTGATCCTCCTCACTAACTGCATGCTTAGGCAAGAGCAGGGACCAGGGTTCAATTTCCAGCACCACATGCCACCCCAACCCCACCCCCAGATGCACTGAGCTGGCCCCAGAGACCAGGCCTGGTGGTACATGTCTGTAATCCCAGCATTGAGGAGTCTGAGAACAGGAAGATCACTACAAGTCCAAGCTGCAGAGTGAGACCCTGCCAGGGAAATACTTATTCTACTGGCCATCTCACTGGCCCCATGAAAATTTTTATACAGGCATGGTGGTTCATGCCTATAATCCTTGCTAGCACTCAGGTGGCTGAGGAATGAAGGTTGCTATAATTTTGAGGCCAGCCTGGACTACAAAGTGAGTTCAAGGACAGCCTGAACCACATGGTGAAATACTGTATCAAACAGAAGAAGAAAAAAAAAAAAGTTCATGGAACTGGGGAGCTAAAAAAGATTGTTTCTGTTTTCCTAGAAAAGTTCCAGGGGCTGGTGAGATGGCTCAGTGGTCTAAAGCACCTACTTAGAACAAGCTAAGCTAAGCAAAACACAGGGACCATGGTTCAATCCCCCAGTACCACATGCCAGCCAGCCCTGCCCCCTGGTGGGCTGAGCTGGCCACACACAAAAAATAAATAAATAAATAAATATTTTTTTTAAAAAAGAAAAGCTCCAAAAAGTATGTATAGCAAAGTGAGTAACTGCCAACCTTATAAGGAGAAAGAGGACTGTGATTCATGCTAATGGTGAGAAGAAATGCTGTGGTAGAGATATTTCCATGCCTGGACATGAGGCGCTGCCTAACCATTGGCAGATGGATACTTGGAACAGAACTTGAAAGTAAGTGCTAGCACAGATCAGTTTCTCTTCTTCTGGTTTGAATGAGATATGAGTCCTCAGCTTGCCTTTACTTTGCCTTCCCTGTCAGCTCCTTGGCCTTGGAGGTGTTCCCAGGATGTTCCATCTACACTCCCACTTATGCCACATCCATTTTTCTGCTTTACATTTTCTCCTCAAAGATATAAGTTCTGTAATTTAAATTTAGCAAAAAACCTGCCAAGGATATAGCTCAGTGGTACAGGGCCTGCCTGGCAAGCACAAGGCCAAGAGTTTTATTCCCAGTACCAAAACCAAAAAATAGTGGGTGTAGTGGTGCATACATATAATACTAGCACACAAGTGGCTGAGGCACCAAAGGGTCACTGTGAGTTTGAGAACTACCTGGGCCTCAAAGTGAGTTTAAGGCCAGTCTGAACTGCATAGTGAGGCCCTGTCTCAAAAAAAAAAAAAAAACCAATAGAAATAAAATAAATAAACTTAGCAAAAAAGAAAATATACAAAGAAACTACAAATAATACACTCACCAAGACCATAATGTAGCCCTTTACTTCTCTGTTTTCTGTGCATCCAGGAAGATGGAGATTATGTGTGAGGGGGGTGTGTGTGTGTGTGTGTGTGTGTGTGTGTGTGTGTGTGTTTGGGGAAATTGATTTTGGTTATTTTGAGACAAGGTCTATTGCTGTGTAATTCAAGCTTTCCCTAGATTTACAGTTATCCTCCTGCCTCTGCCTCCCAAGGACAAGTGCTAGGATTACAGGTGTATGCTAATATGCTCAGCAAAGATAATTTTATCAGAAAAATTATTTCTTATGAAAATGTATTGCTCAAACAAATTACCACAAAATACAAAAATATTTGAGAAATGAATATTTCATTTCATTATTAAGTATTTTCTCATGAAATTAGTATAGTAGACAAGAACACAGATATTCAAGTTAAAGAGACTTGGATTGAAATTCTGACTTCACTTTTTATTATCTTACATAATCAAATAACTTTGGAGCTGAGGCTTCTTATCTGTAAAGTAGGGGTTATACTAATCCTCCTCACAGGTATTATATTAATCCTAATTGAAATAATGTGAAAGAATCTCAACAGAAAGCTTGACATTTAATTAAGACTCAATCAATGTGTTTTTGAATGTGAGTGGCCAAAATAATGACAATTATTGCAGAACATAAATTTATATGTGTTAAAGTCTGAAAGCAAAAGCTTAAATATATTCTTGATTCTGAAAAGCAAATTAAATTCAGTGTGAGATGGTAGAGTGATAAGCAGCAAAGCAACCTCTCTAAAATTTGGAATTTTAAAATAACATAATTTGGCACTATAAAATAATAACATGGGCAAGAAAAAAAAGGATGGAAGTTGATCCTCAGAACCCAGGAAGGATCTGAAAGGAATACTGGCATCCACAGAGAAAATGAAGAGACACAACTTAATGCAGAAAAAGCCAGGGACAATTTTCACTTTCTTTTCTATTCCTGACTCATGATGTGAGAAAGGAAGATCAAATCTATAGAGACACAGTGCAAGTGAGCAACTTTAGAGGCCTGCAGGAAAAAAATGTACCAGTGGAGCAGAGCAGTGGATTCCAGTCCAAGTGACTGCAGTGCCCTGGGAGGCAGTGCTTGGTTAGACACTGTTTTGGGGAAGGGCAAATGAACTTACGGCTCAGAGTAGCTGTGGGTTAGCTTCATCTCAGTGCCTCCAATGGTAAACTCCCACAATGACTGAGTGAGGGATAACTATGGGAGATGTTGAGAGTCAGGGCCATGGTTATAAATGCAAAAGGTTATAAATTTACTGATCCATACACAAATCTTATGAGCAGGCAGCAGGATCAGCCTGGACTTCTGTGGATTGGAAAGTGCCAGCACCAGCACCCTACCTTAATGCTATTGCAGATTTTCTGGGGTTTTCTAGCCTGGATCTGGGCTTTGGATGACTCCTTAGTCTACCAGTGGGACCAAAATGATGACCTGAATTGGATGGTATCACAAAATAGTAAAGTTCAGAAGATAACCACAGGCTTAATTCATAAAGAAATGTACTTTTTGCTTCATTTCTTGTTTGCTTTGTGTTTTATGTTTTGTTTTGTTTTGTTTTTGTTTTTCATGTGTGAACATTTCTAGTTTTGTTTATCCTTGTCTTTGTTTCTTCCTCTTTCTTTCTCCTATCTTCTTCACCAGTTTCCCAAAACTTTGATAATATTCTTTTGTCTTTTAGCCTAGCTTCAAATTTCTTTCTTTTCTTTTATTTCTCTATCTTTTTCCTCTTCTCTTTTTAAGTTTTCTGCTCTACGGGCAAAATCACTCAATTGAGTACATATTTACTATATGTAATTTTCTAATTTGTCTTATGTAGCTATGAAATATTGTGTCTACAGTTAAATGTGACAGATTAATAGTTTCCAGCTTGTCATTTCCCAGTCTGTATTTGTTGCCATTGTTATTAGTATTCTTTTACTAATCAGTGTGACATAGTTGATGTTCATCTTCCTTGTATACAAGCCAATATGTAGATAGGCTGAGGTTCATAATCAATTCTATAGTACAGTACCAAAGAGCTAGCTGCTGGACTAAACATGCTGCAACCTTTCATTCCTAATAATTTCAAGAGTCAGGATCCTGAGACAGACTCAAAATCCAAAAGTCACCTATGCCTAGAAGACATCTCTGAAATATAAAAGATATCCTAAAGATATCTCAGTACTAGTAATAAAGCTACCTACCATAAGTAATTTACAAGACTCAATGTAGAAAACAAATAAAACAACAGAAAATAGTAGACAATGAGAAAACATGGAAGCAAGATGTAATCCATAACTCCCAACTCACCCACAGCAAAGCAAGGGGAAACTGAGTTGGTAGAATTTAAAAGACTCAGATGAATTTTATGAAATGATAGCAAAATTTAAAAAGTCCATAAGTATCTTGAGATAAGCAAAATAGGGATAACAAAAGAGACAGTGAACATAATGAAGGAAATACTTAGTGTATTTAAGGAATAAATACATGAAAAAATAGAGGGTCTCAGAAAATATGTGGAAAGCATTCTACCCAACAGAGAAAAGAACTATAATACATAAAACAGACTCAAAGGGAAATCCTGGAGATTAAAATTCTACTGAAAGTATTTGAAGAGTCAATGAATATGAAGATAGACTATTACATCTCAAAAACAAGATTGTCATTGGTGATCATCAAATGAAAGATTTCTTTAAAATATCAAGGAACCATAGAAAATGAATTCAGCACCTGCTACATTAAAGAAGAATCAGAAACTAGAACAAATTGTATTAAAAAAATCACAGAAGTAATAGAAAACTTTTCAAGCATGGAAAAAAAAATTGAGACACAGTATGTGAGGCATATAGAATTCAAATAGTCAGAACCAGTCCTAGCCCAGGTCCCGTGAGTGTGTGGAGAGCTTCCTG
>NW_004525043.1:234811-245548 GCF_000260255.1 Octodon degus
AATGAGATCAGAAGCAACCAACTAAATAGGGCAAGATATTAAACACAGGAGAAAAAGGAGTAAATTACAACAGTAAAAATGACATATTTATGAATCAATCCAATGGAATCAGTCTATACATTAAAAATTACAACATTCTGAAAATAGAGATCAAAGAGGAGATTAGAAAATAGTAAGATATCCCCTGTTCTTGGCTAGGCAAAATCAGCAAAGTTAAAATGACCATATTCCCAAAGTGGTTACACAGATTTAATGCAGTCCCAAACAAAATAATAATTGCATACTTCACAGAACTAGAGGAAATAATACTAAACTTCATGGAACCAGAAGAGAACTATAAAAGAAAAAGCAATTCTAGAAAGCAAGGGCAAGGCAGAAGGCATTCTAATTCCTGATTTTAAAATACACTACAAAGCTACTATGATACAAACAACATGATATTGGCACCAAAAACGAATCTAGGGATCAGTGGAACAGAATCGATGATATGTAAACAACTCCTAGCACATTCAGCCATCTTTGACAAAGATCCAAAGCATTTTCACTGAAAAAAAGGCAACCTCTTTAATAAATGGTCGTGGGAAAAATGGTTTCCTTACACTACATATTGAACTTAGACATAAATCTCTCACTGCACACTAAGTTGAAATCAAAATGAATTAAAGATCTAAATACAAAAACACAAGATAGAATAGGCAAGACTCTGGAAGATATGTAGCCAAAGACTTTCTGAAAAAAACTTCAATCACACAGAAAATGTTACAAAGGATTAACAATAGGTATGATGTGAAGTTAAAAAGCTATTGAGCACCAAAAGAAACCACAAAATAAAAAAAGAAAAAAGCAAAGAAACCACCAATAGAGTGAACTGACAACACACAGAATGGAAAAAAAATTTACCAGTTAATCCTCAGGAAAACGACTAATTATTAGAATATAAAAAGAACTAAAAAACTAGGCCCCAAATTTAAAGACTCAATCTAAAACTAGACATCTAAAATAAATAGATATTGCTCAGATGAAAAAGTACAAAAGCAAATAAATATATGAAAAATGCTCAGTACTGATCATGCAAGAAACACAAAGGAAAACTGAGATTCCATCACTCTCCACACAGAATGGCTATCATCACAAAATCAACCAATAACAAACTCTGGCAAGGCAGTGAAGAAAAAGGAACTCCTTTCTACTACTGGTCTAAGATGGTACAATCACTGTGGACATCAGCATAGAGAATCCTCAGGATACTGAAACTAAAGGTTCCAATTGATCCAGCTGTTTCTCTCCTAGTAGTCTTCCCCAAAGAGTTAAAAGAATAATACCACAGTGTTATATGCATAGTCAGGTGTATAGCAGCACAATATATACAGCTAAACCTTGGAAAGAGCCTATATGTTCATCAATAGATAAATGGACAAAGCAAATTTAGTATTTATGTACGATGGATTACTACTGTACCATAAAGAAGGATAACCTTCAGTCATTTGTAGAATAATGGATGAACCTTCAGACCATAATCTTAAGTGAAAAAATTGGATACACAAGGTTAAATATCACATTATTTCTCCTGTGTGAGAACCCCAAAGTGTAAACAAGGAGCATAATAGAGGATAGATATTGGTAAGTAGGAAGATGTTCAAATGGAAAGAAGAACAAAGGAGAAAGCAGAGGTATGGGAAAGAAGGAAAAGGATGAAAAAGAATAAAAAGAAAAACAGAGAACTGGGGAGATAGCTCAGCAGTCTAAGCACTTGCCTGCCAAGCACAAGGACCTAGGTTCAATCACTGGCACCTGATGCCATGCCAGCCCTGGAACTGGGCATGTTGCTGCACACCTTTAATCCCAGTGCTGGGGAGGCTGAGAGGAGGATCACTATGAGTTTGAGCTGTGTAGTAAGACCCTGTACCAAATAAATAAATAAATAAATAAATAAATATTTAAATAAATAAATATTTTTAAGAAAAACAGAAAAGGGTAATATATATTTTTTTCATTTATGTATTTGGTATATGGTCTCACTACACAGTTTGGACTTGGAGTGATCCTCCTGTTTTCAGCCTTCCCAGCACTGAAATTACAGGTGTGCACCATCACACCCAGACTCACTGGCAGGCTCAGCATGCTGAGGAGGCAGGGCCAGCATGGCACTATCTAACCCTGGTTCTTGCCCTTGCCTAAGCAGGTGGTTAGTCAGCTGTGCTATCTCACCAGCCCAGAAAAGGGTAGTATTTAAGTACTACAAATAACTCTACACACAAATTTAACTGAGAAAGTCAACTTCATAAAAGGAACCCCACAAACTATCACAACTCATCCAATATTAAATAGATAATTTTAACATCCCATTACTGGTAAGACAATGAAGTTAATAATTTTAGAACACCCCCTCCAAAAGTTCCTGTCTAGGAGCTGGGGAGATAGCTCAGTAGAATAAGTGCTTCCCTGACAGGTGCAAGGGTCTGAGTTCAATCCTCCATTCTGAAAAAAAAAAAGACCAAGATAAAGCAAGATCTATATAACAAGAAATGTAACTTTTCTATCTGACAAGGTCAGTCAAATCCCCTCAGGATTTATCCTGAAACCCTGTACAGCAGTTTGTAGATCTTTTGTCAGTATCAGCCATGTGGGTGAGTCACAACAACAGCTTGACCAATTTGTTCTCTGTGATTGATTGATCACTTTCCTCTGTGACCCCATAATGTCCTGGATCAGTAAATTTGTGACACAACTGAGTTAGAGTATCTAACTAAAAAGATCTTCATATCAACTATAATCTCTCCTCACTTTACTTGACTTCAACCTCCAGCACCAACACACACACACAAAACACACACACACACACACACACACACACATACACATACACACATTCACACACATAGGAATATAAGGAGAATGGAACAAAAGGTCCCCAGTGACCCTCATCTCTCCTTAGGCAGATCCAGGGGGCACTGATAGGGCAAAAAGCAAACACAAGGTAGCAGAGGTTTGTTAGTTAATTAAAGAAGAACAGAAACTTGATAAGTTTGAGAAGGACATGGGCCAAAAGTTGACAAAATTATCACACAAAACATCAATATGCTCTGTAGAGTATCTCTCACTGGTGATCAACAACGAGGAACTTTTCAGCCTGAAGAAGCCAGAGCAGTCATTACACATTATTCCCTCATGCCATTTCAGGTTACTTCTGCAGAGGAGGGAATGTTGTAGGCAGCTAAATTGCATAGAAATATTACAGGCACTCAACCAGGGCTAGACCCTCAAAGCACCCAATATGGAAGAGAAGAGACCTATGGGAGAGATAGGGACCTGCCTATGGACCAGACCTCAAGACAAAAAGATTAAACAAATGTACCCACAACCTCCCTTGGGATAGGCATCAGGGACTGGTATTCTAAATGGAATTATTCACCTTGAAAAAGCCAGAAAGAGTCACTAATCCAACACTTTACAGAAAGATCCCCCACTCTATATTTATCCCCTCTTTCTACCTGTCTTGGTTACTTTTCACTAGTTTCTGGGACAAAATATCCAATACCCCAAATTAAGGAAGGAAAGCTTTATTTAGCTCCCAGTATGTCAAGGTTTCAGTCTGTACTTGGCTGGCTCCAAGGCAGAGTGACACACGGCAGAGAGCAGCAGTTTATGGCAGCAGAAAACAGTAAAGAGCAAAAGGAAGGGAAGAAGCTGCAGTTTCTATCAAGTCTCTGTTTCTTCCTTCCATGCTGACTGCAAAGACCAGAGCTCCTCCAATGAAGTAGCCATGGCTATGAAGATCAAGCTCCTCTTGCTCAACTCCCTTTTATATCCTTTTTGTGCTGTGTCACTCTAGGGTGGTCCCTCTCTGCCCCCAAGGAGTGGTTTCCACACCCTAGCATGTGGAACTACTGAGCCAATCTAGCCAAGCCTTCAGCTTCCCAAGTTAACACAATGTATCAACCACTACACTACCTTACTAGTTTCCCAAATTGATCCCAATTTAATCAATTTTACCTGAGCAATTATATTTGTAACTTTATTGTTTGACCATAGTTTTGTCCCACATGTGAGTATCCATATTTCCCACCTTAAACCCACCTCACCTCATGGTTTTCCTCTATAAAACTCCTTACAAAAGTCAGGTTCCTTGGAAAACCACTCAGGTCCTCTTCTGTCCCTCTCTTGGACAGAAGCTTTTTCCCCCAATAAATATATTCTGCTCTTAACAACAACAACAAAAGGACCAATATGGGTATGGGAATGGCAAATAAAAAATTGAAAGTGCTGGCCAAAAGAGTTCAAAACACAAATGACAAATTTATAAATATATCAACTCCCCAAAAAATCAGACAGAAATAACAGATATAAATATTTACATAAAGTTTTTAAACTGAAAAAATCATCAATGTGAAGATAAAGTTTGAGAAATCAGAGATAAAATAGCAAGTTACAAGGACTCAGAGAATCTACAAATGATAAGAGAATAAGAAAAGTTACACAACAGCTAGTAGATGATGCTAAGCAGACCAATTTAAGGCTAACTGGAGTTAGAAACAAGAAGACAGTACATAGCCTGTTCATAGAAATAACA
Organism: Octodon degus; assembly: GCF_000260255.1. Lineage (NCBI taxonomy): Eukaryota > Metazoa > Chordata > Mammalia > Rodentia > Octodontidae > Octodon > Octodon degus. The sequence continues at coordinate 239,382 of NW_004525043.1, forward strand.
ACAGAAAATGTTCCAAATATAACAAGTGACTTCAACCTACAGGTAAGCAAGGACAGGGCATCAATCAAATATGATAAGAAAAGAAGCTTCCACAACATATTGGTTAAAGAAGTTATAGAGTTCAATATTACATAGTATGAGATGGTTTAAGTACCCAATACCATTTTATTCTTTATTGTTCAACATTCTTCTATGAGATTTGTAGCAGTCACTCTCATTGTATTGTTTTTGCATAATTCCTAACTTATAAGAGGTCTCTGCTGTGAGGATACACAAGACTGTTTCATTCTATGATATTAGTCAGGGAGTTTATTTATCATGGTACAGTACCAGACACAAAGTCCATCCAAGTATTAGTCACTTGAAAGTGTTAGTTTAGTTGCTAAGCTCATGATGTAGTACAGATATCTGATTCTATATCTTGAAACAACAGTAGCTATAAGTAGTCCTTTTTAACTCAGAATATTTAAAACAGAAATAGATTTTATAAGGTAATTGTTTAAGTAAATTTAAAGTAACAATTTTTCTATGAAAATAAAAAGTTCTTTGTAAAGTGATGATTGGAAACCTGGAATGACTGAGCCTAAGCTCAAAAACCAGTGATTCTTAGACAAGGTGCTTGAAATCTCTGGGCTTTAGTTTCTTCATTTGAAACCAGGTCTGCAGTTATTAAATGAGGAGTTAATAAATGCAGAGTTTTCCCCACCATGTGTCTTTTGACCTGCTTCCTGAAAATCATGTTGTCACTCTACTGGTCTTAAAATGTGCTACTTATCATTGTTTTTTCTTTTCAGTTTCTCACATAGGGAACATAAATAATAACTGTTCTGATGGAGAAATGTCCATAATGTATCATTTGTTCAGTGAGAGGTACCTCAAGTCATGGAGAGTGGCTTTTCCCCTGCAGCTTAAGGGGCCCTGACTATCAACAGTCTTCACTCAGGGAGCAGAGCAAAGAAGTGTCTTAGACACAGAAATGATGAATTGTGAGAAAACATCTCAAAAGGAAATAGAAATCATTGCTTCTGCTATTAAAATGCAGTAAACCAGCAGCTTCTCTAGAGGCAAATCGAGTTATGAATGTGACGACATTATATCCCCTTGAGAAAGGATATACTGAAAGCCAAGATATTCTCATACAAGTGATCTATTTTATTGAGAACACAAAATATATAGCTATAAATGTTTCATGGAACTAAGATTAAATAGCAATCTGCATTATTTTCCTCTTACCTACACCCAGTAATTTATATGGAGAATTTTACTTTTTCTTTTCTTTTTTTTTTTTTCCAGAACCAGGGATTGAACTCAGGCCCTTGCACTTGCCAGGTAAGCACTTATTCTACTGAGCCATCTCCCTGACCCCTGAGAATTTTAATTGTAATAGAAAAGTAGAGAGAAATCTCATGAATGGGAGAGCAATTTTAAAACAATTTTAAGTAACAGCAGCAGCAAACGTGGGGTTCACAGGATCAAGTCAGCCCTCAGTACTATTTCCCTCTGCTCTCTGAGGTCCTCTGTCTGTCCAAGCAGGTTATGGCTACAGGCCACATAGAGCTCTAGAATGGTCTTCTGAGTGTTAAGACCACCATTTCCTTTAGAATTTCTATCCAGTGATTGCACACAGGGCCAAGCACATGTTAATGTGATCGCAGACTCTTCCAATTCCTCAGCATTTCTTGCCCTCCACGTTTGGCTCCATAGTCCTCATTTTTGCCACATCAGGGCTTTAGGTCTGGCTGCTCTTGCTCAGTATATAATTCTGAAAGAAGGAACAAAAATAAAGATGTGGTCAGACTAAGGAGTATGTCAGTCATTCTGTCTCAACCCTACACTATACATTTCTAAAGGAATATTTGAACTTTGATGTAATTTTAAATTAGAACTTGATAAACAAACTTAATGTGAAAAACAAGTTTCCAAGAGAATAAATTTGAAACTAGCCCTTAGCTCACACGATTTTGCAATGTTTCCCTGGATACAAAGCCATTGTCCCCACTTTTATTTCACTGCCTCACTCTGCTGGGAAGAGAACCTGCCATTCCATGTTTAGGAATCTCTAAATTAAACACTTGTTGCTTGCTTACCCCAAACAAACACTGCTCTTGCTGACTAAATCATTGCATGGCTGCAGGGCACATGTTCTTTTGAGCAGTTTCCCCTTCCATCTGGCAAATGTCTTACATTTTCTTGAAGACAAGGTCTAATGTTTCATTTTCCCTTTTCATCCCAAAGCTGCTGACTTCTTCTCTCTTGTTTGTGGCTTTGTTCACTCTCATACCAAACTGTCTTGGGAATCCTAGTCTTCATGTGTGATGGTTTGTCTTGGCTACCTGCTTCAGTGTCTTGACAGGTACTGAGGAAATCAGTACAGAACACTTCTGGGTGTGTTTGGTTGGCCTGTGGAGGGCTGGCCTCGAAAACTACATTTGGTCCCAGGTCCCTGTCTCTCTCTCTAGCTCTTTCCCATTTCTTTGCTTCCTGAATTCCAGGAGTTGAACTGTTTTCTTCATCTATCCCCTTTTTTAAAGATGTTTGGTGTTGGAATCAGTAGCCATAACCTGAAACCTATGAAACTGAACTTAAATAAAGTGTTCCTCCTTATAGTTGTACATGCAGAGTATTTGGTTGCAGCAACACAAAGTTAACTCATACTCTGTCTGTTTTCTTCCCTGCATAACTAATGTGTCAGAATCAGGGACCATTTCTTACTTACACTTGTCATACTGGTACTTGGACATAATACTCAATAAATGCTGCTGAATGAATAAACAAGAAAACCAGTTAATGCTCTGCATCTAGGTCAATGTTTTAATGAATTACTTGGGAAAGAAATGGGAAAAGATACTTGTACAAACTAGTTTAATATCTAGCAACTGAGTAAATGTAGACATTAGATTTAGTCAGGCACTGCAAAATCAAATTCAGAATAGATCTTTTTTTCAACTACCAAGAGAATAAAATAGTTATTTAATGGGTTATGTGTTCTTATGGCTCAACAATAAAGCATGCTTGAATCCTGAAGGGTGTTGCAGATTGAGTAGCTGACATATCTGTTTTGTATCAGGACATTGATTCACATCTGAAAATATAGCTTGATGTCCTAGGAGTGCCTCAGGAGAATTTCTCTTTCTATGTTAATTTTCCATCAGAAAACAAGCACATGACAATGATAGGGAAGTAGGAATGAAGAAAGTGTTGTGTGTCTCCCTACAGACTGTGCCTCATTCTCTGCACCCAAGTGGAGCTCATTCAGTGTCAATTAGTCCACCAGGCATGTTCTTGCCTCAAGGCCTGAGCTGCCTAAAGTGTTCTTTTTTATATTGCTTTCTGTCCAGTGTAGAACAGGACTCTACCTTGACTCATCCAAGAATAGGCTGTAGGATAGGAATTCTCCATATATCCTGCAGGAAAGGGTGGAAGTCCTACCAACTCGAGGATAGGCTCAGGAGTACATGGCCTTATATGCAAAAGGGGTTAATACTTCTTTCCTTCCATGACCAGTTAAAGAAAGTATTATTGTAATGAATAACTCATAAATAATGTTGAATTCAGACCTTTAGATGTGCTTACAACAGCAGGAAAAGTTAGAGCAATTGTTAATGTTGCCCTGTACACTGACTATTGTCACAAGAAATGTTGAAGGCAAACGAAACAAATCAAATCAGAAGCATGTGTTAGAATCATATGGCCCTGTTTAGCTTTTACTGAATATTCTTTTGATATCCCCATGCTGAGAAAAAGGACTTTTTGATTATAACAGTTTATTCCATATTATAGAAATGGCTAGGATGGACAGGCCTTTCCTTGATTATATACACAGTCATTGTGAAGTGTGTGTGTGTGTGTGTGTGTGTATGCACACACGTACACATAAGATACATTTGAGATAGTTTTCTTTACTACTAAAGAACTGAGACATAAATAAGTAAACCTTATAGAGAAGATTTTGCAATTGAGGAATTGAACTTCCTGAAAGTATGCTGTGGAGGCTGTAAGGAGAGCAGTCATGTAGGAAGAAAACACATAGGATCAAGTGAAGAAGAGCAAATAGGGAGAAAGAGCTGATGGAGGAAATTATACTTTGGGAAATCCACAAAGAAAACAGGATGGCAGGTATGGTAGAGTTAGCTAGTGCTAAGTTTCCAAGGCAGCTACATCTAGGGTGAACTTAGTGAAGCCACTGTGAGGCCCAAATCAGGGGACCTGAGATGGATACCCATCATTTATGTAAGTCCAGAACTGGTGGGATTCAGTTCAAATGTACTGTGAATGAAGGGATGCATTCTTCCATAAAAGATTCATGTTGCAAAGGGAAGAAAATAGTCCTAGAGTGAAGACTGTGAAGTCAGAAACAAACCCACTCAGCACCCTATGGCCAAGCTGCTAGTGCACACCTGCAAGCCTGTGGGTGAGAAAAATGAATGCATGTGATCAAACTACAGAGATGTGGGGCTTGGTTGTTATGCAGTTTGTTATGGAACATGAGTAATAGAGAGAGGAGCAAGTAACAAGATAATGAAGGGTAATGGAGAATGTTGGATGTTATTCTAAATCAGTTCTGAAGCCACTGAAGGGCTATGAGCAGTTGGATGGGGAGCAAAGTGTGGAATAGCAAAAGATGCTCTATATTAGAGCAGGGCAGCAGAAAAGATGGTCAGGAGTGGCCCGATGCTAGGACAGCATGAAGAACATGCAGCTGAGTAGCAGGTGAGATGGAGACTGAAAGTCAAGCCTTGCAACCATCCACCACACAGGCCCAGACACAGAGGAGGGGTGAGGGCAGCAAAACCATGTAGATCTGGATATTTTATTTCTTCTGGCTTAATGGCCAAAAGCTATGAAAATCCAGTTTCAAAATGAGAATCAGGGGCCGGGGAGATAGCTCAGTAGAATAAGAGCTTGTTTGGCAAGCTCAAGGGCCTGAGTTCAATCCCTGGTTCCACAAAACAAAACAAAACAAAAAAAAAGAAAAAGAAAAAGAAAAAGAGAATCAGTCTATCTCAATAAAAGAAATGAGAAACACCTTTTTAAAATACATTTCTGACAACCCAAAACTCAAAAGATTGCTATTAGCTTCTGCTATTTGCTAATTTAGGAAGTTGGAAGAGACAGGAGGTCCTCATACCTCTCTGAAAAGTAATGTACTCATAGTATTAATTAAATATAATCAGATGACTCTAGAGTGAACACATGTTTTATATCTGTTAGGTTTTTCCCCAGTGGCACAACAAAAAGAAAGAAAAGATGGAAGAGGCTTTTATTGCAGGCACGGGAGGACAGTGGGAAAGAGACACAAGAATCCTCTGAGCTGAGACTTTTCTGGACTTTTGCTGGGGTGGGGTCACAGGGGCAGTTTGAATTATATAGAAGGGGCTGACTGAGTCTTTCCTGGGTACACAGGAAATGTGAGAGGAAACTGCATACAGCACGAGGTTTGAAAAGAAGGAAGAAGTGGGCTTTGGGAAGATAAGCTGTTGTTTTAAGGGCTTCAGACATGTTAGCTGACCATCATGGTAATTCAGCCATTCGGACTGGGGCCAGAACCTATCAATTTCAATATAACTGTCATGTACAGTTTTGTATCTGTAACATCACTTATTCATTAAATTTCATTTCAGATTTTGTCAATTCAAGTGTGAAATTTATGATAAAAACTGAAGATCATGAAAATATATATGAATTTCCTCCTAGACATCAAGAAGCAGAGATTGCTATAGACACACATGTTACCAAATACAGGTACCATTGCCTCCCTGTGGGAAACAGATAATCCTGGGTTCTTCCTAGAAACTCTAGAGCTATCTTTCTTTCTTGCTTTCTTTCTTTCTTTCTTTCTTTCTTTCTTTCTTTCTTTCTTTCTTTCTTTTTTTTTCTTTTGGCGGAACCGGGGATTGAACTCAGGCCCTTGTGCTTGCCAGGAAAGTGCTTATTCTACTGAGCCATCTTCCCAGCCCATGTCTTTCTTTTTTATATTAATTTTATTGAGAAAGAAGTAGCAATGAGACAGTTTCAAAACAGGTTAATAGGGCAGTTACAATAATTAATAATTAATACATTGCATATTGTTGTCTTTGTAGTAGCTATTCATAGTACAAGATGCAGACATGATATCTTGTCTAAACACTATTAGTTCAAAATTTTCTTCTCATTGATCTAAGAGAAAG
>NW_004525043.1:245648-261239 GCF_000260255.1 Octodon degus
TTCATTTATATCCCCCTTTTTTGTTTAGTTTTGTCAGAGATGGGTATTCCATTGCCATTCATATATTGTAGGTACATGAATTCAACAAAGTAATCCAATATAGTCCAGTAGTCTATAATAGTAGTGGGTTATTCACATGACTGTCAATGTTAGAAGTTGTTGACTTGAGCCTTTTACAGCTCAGCAGATTAATATGGCTTTACTTTTTATACCCCATTTTTATACTTTTCTGCTTGATGGTTAAGACCAAGATAAAGCAAGATCTATGTAAGAAGAAATGTAACTTTTGTATCTGACAAGGTCAATCAAATCCCCTCAGGATTTACCCTGAAACCCTGTACAGCAGTTTGTAGATCTTTTGTCAGTGTCAGTGATGTGGATGAGTCACGGCCATTCCTTGACCAATTTTAGAGCAATCTCTCTTTAGAAAAGTGTTTGATGTCTGGCAAGATAGCTCAGTGGACTAATGTCCTGCTTAGGCAAGCATCAGGATCAGGGTTTGATCCCCTGTACCACAGGCTGTGCCAGTCCCACCCCTGGGGACACTAAGCCAGTGACCAAGACCAGTCATGCTGGTGCACACCTGCAATCCCAGACATGGGGAGTTTGAAAACAAAGAGGATCGATCACTCTAAGTCCTAGCTGTATAATGAGACTCTGTGCCCAATACATTTAAGAAAGAAAGAAAGGGCAAAAGGAGTCTTGAAAAAGAAACTCAGAATGTCAGAAAGAAAGGCTAACAAAACATCTAAGGCCAGTAGTGTATTTGCAAATCAGTCACTGTTCTAAAAGTCCCGAGCTATAATCCTAAAATTGTGTCTGGCTCTACTGCCTCAGCATTGGCCAATTCACAAAGAAGAAGACTCTGAAAAATTTGTTCGGAAAAAATTTTGATCTGTGGCCCCTTAAGCATCCTCAGGAAAAAAAAAAAAATCTGTTGTTGTTGAGATGGAAAGAAACTTCTCAAAAGGAAAAAACAACTGGGATAGGAGAAAGAGAAAAGGTAAGGGGAAAATATATATACATGTGTATACACAAGATAGCTAAGAGAGGGGCCAGGGAGATGGCTCAGCAGAATAAGCACTTCCCTGGCAAGCACAAGGGCCTGAGTTCAATCCCCAGTTCCACAAAAAAAAAAAAAAAAAAAAAGAAAGAAAGAAAAAAAGAAAGAAAGAAAAGAAAAAAGATAGCTAAGAGAATTGTATTAGTAATTTCTATTAGTTCATTGAAAATAAAAGTTGGTACTTATATTATCTGATTGATTTTGCATGCCTGTAACTGATAGTCTGAACAAATAATTTGAAGACAACAATATGAAATATGATAACCGTTGTTAATTTCCTGTCATCTTGTTCTGAAATTCTGAATCATTTTTATTGTTTTTACTCTTTAAAATAAAAAAGGAGGGAAGGAAGGAAGGAAAGAAGAATGAAAGAAAGTTGTCTTATGGGGGAAAAACTTTTAAACTAAAATTATACTACTAAGATAATGTTTATGTCAAATATACATGGAAAAACAGAGGGCACTACTACATAGCACATGATATTGATTTTGCAGAGACATTATGCTCCCTTTTTATGATGTGATTTCATTGCTCACTACTAGTGTGATTTTGACAAATTACCTAGTCACTGTGCCTCAGTTTCCCCATAAAATAGAAATAATGATAGCTTCTAACCCTTACTAAATACTATTATTATTATAATTATGCTGGTGATGATGATGATAATGATTAGGCATGATTCAAAATGGAGAGGAAAGGGAGAAGAAGAGAGGAGGAAATGAGGTAGGGAGAGAAAGCAGCTGGGAGGAGTGGTGGAATGTCAATTTATGCACCCCTTTGCTTTATTTTCAGCATCTAACTTAAAAACCTAAGACTTGGGATGGGGAGATAGCTCAATAGAATAAATGCTTACCTGGCAAGTGCAAAGGCCTGAGTTCAGTCCTTGGTTCCACAAAAAAAAAAAAAAAAGAAAAAAAGAAAAACCCAAGACTTCAATGGTCCAGAGAGTCAAGGTTCTTGCCAGCCAAGGTGCTTAGCCAAAGAAGCTAACAACTCTCCATTACTTCCATCTGAAAATACAGAGAACAGAGAAGATTTTCATTATGATTGAGTGGAGGCTTACCTTGAAAAGGCCACTGTATCACTAAAACATCAATTTTTCCCAACTTCCAGACCTTGTCTTGAAGCAGCCTGTAAGGTTAGCAATCACACTGACAGATAACAGTAGCACAGCAGCTTTGGAGACTATTGATACTTGTACAAATTGTTGACTTGATTGGTGAGTCCAATGTGTGTTGCCATAAAGTCCTATTACCTGATATAAAACCGAGGACATTTCTTTTGTTTTTAATCAAATCATAGTGGAAAAATCATTATCCTTAGCACTCAGACCCAACACCTTGCATCTATGTGGGCAAAGGAGCTCCTGTAAGAATTCCTGTTTTGTGAACACCTTTGAAACACTCCAAGGGCTGTCAACATGGTTTCTTTTCCAAGGAAAATGTTAACTGGAATAAAATTTTGGTATTTTGCAAAAAATGGAGCATCTGTGATGCTTGGCAGTAAAAGACATGGAGCTTTAGCAAGGAAAGAAGTAGCCACGACACAAGAACGTACTGCTGTGTGAGCCTGCTTGCATTGGTGTCAATGGCTTGACCAACAGCACTGAAAGAAATCTGTTCTGCTGCTGCGAAAGTTGTCAGTTTCATCAGAGCCAAAGCCTTGAATCATGACATTTTCAAGAATTTATTAAAAAAAGAATAAAAGCATATATTTTTCTTAGTATCTGGACACTTGTTGGCATTCCAGGGAACAAGTCAATGCACTTGATTAAAGTTCAGAGAAAGAGAAAGGCCCACCCAGGCCAGTTTTAAAGGGAGATATGCATTCATTGTTTGACTTTCTTGGCAAATATTTTGGGTCATGCATGTAAGGTAAACCTTCTGATCCAAAGTCCCAATACTGAAAATTATGAGCAATTTTTGGCCAACATGCCAAAGGAAGTTCTTTATAGAATGAAGTTGAGACTGCTAAATCATTGTCAAGTTCTCAGCAGGCAGTCTTTAGAGTTAGACACCTTACCTATGCCTTCTGTTGAGCTTCCTAGACCTTAGTAAGTGAAATTGGCATTTTAATCCATTCCTTAGTGACATATTATTAGTAGCAGAAACTTTATCAAATATAAAACAAAGCATGCTTTGCCTTAAGAATGAAGGAAATGAAGCAACCCAAAGTCAACCCTGAGAAGTCTCATTCAGTCCTCATGTGCTAACATCAGCTCACTGTAACAAGCAAAGCAAATCTTAGTGGCTTGTTTTCACACACATCTGCAAATCAGAGCTTTCAAAACTCCTGTTTTTAAATAAAACAAAATATTCATTTGATTTTGAGATCAAATATGATTTTATGTTGCTGCATCAAAGTCCAAATCACTAAACCAAACAGTATCAGTCTATTTTTGGGACTACATTACTGAAAAGAATGAATTGCTTTTCAACTTTATTTGTACAGTTTAGATTTATTTCCACATTTTTCTATTCTGCAGTTAATTAATTTTGGTATGATGCCTCCAGTTTCAAAAATAATGCATATGAATATATATTCACACAAAGCTATTCAGTTTCTTTATAGCTTGACTTTGTACATATATACTAAAACAATCTTTATAAAAATATATTTTTAAAATTCCATGTGTTTAGAGTATAATGGAAAATTAGGAATCCACATAGTATCAATTTCATAGAGAGAAAACTGATGGGCTGATTTCCCTGTAACACCACTTTTACAAAGGGAATAGGAGTCCTGACACTTAAGAGGCATTGTAGTCTCAAAGTTTACCTCAGGATTTTAAAGCTTGGGTAGCAGCTAATCAATCTTAAAATCCTCAAGGCAGGGCAGGAGAGATAGCTCAGCAGCATAAGGGGTTGTGTGGCAAGTGTGAAGTACTGAGTTTCATCCCTAGTACTGATACAGGGAGAAAAAGTGATCTCTGGTGGGTGACCTCCAAATGATACAGGGAATCTCCAAATGACATAGGGAAAAATGATCTCCTGATGTGTCTTGGATGAATTCACATTCTCTAAAACCAAAGAATGAATTTTAGGAACAAATGGAGGTTATGAGCAGGATATATTTATGGAGGGAAAGAAAGCTCCTGTTTGAGAGAGGGACAGGTGGGGGGGCCCAAGAGTGTTCTTCCCCAGGAAGTTTTTTCTTTCAGGGACTTTCATAAAGGAAAACCATGTGGTGAGGCAGGTCTAAGGTGGTAGAGAAGACATGGGAACTCACTTAGGTGGGCATGAGGTGGGACAAAACTATGGTCAACCAATGAGATTACAAACACCATTGCTCAGGTAAAATTGATTAAATCCAGTACCAAATGAGGAAGCAAGTTCATGTAGCAAGCAGGCATGAATACAAGACAGAGTCTCTTCTTGTTGGGGGTTGGGCTAGTGACTCATTTGGGCTCTTTCAATGTGATTGATACCTGTTTAGGATATTGTCTTAGTTACTTTTTACTCGTTGCTTGGACAAATCCCCCACACTCAAAATGAAAGAAGGAAAGGTTTATTTAGCTCACAGTTACTGGAGGGTTCTGTCCATATTCCACTGGCTGCAAGACAAACAACAGCAGTACACAAGACAGAAAACAATGAAGAGCAGAGGAGGAGCAGCAGCTGCAGCTGCATCCATCAAGCCTCTCTCTTCCTTCTGCGCTAACTGCCAAGACCAGTGCTCCACAGTGAAGATTGGAGCTCCTCCAAAAAGGTCAAGCTCCTCTCTAGACTAAGACTTCTCCACGGAAGTGGGGCGGGGCGGCAGGAAACCAGGCAGGGCGGCTTCCTGCCTTTCTCAATCCTGGGCCCTGCCCACCTGCAGGGCGAGGCCCCCACGCTGCAGGAGCAGATTCAGCCAGTTGACACAATGTATCAACTAACACAGATATCAATCCCTAATGCACATCCCTAGGGAAGTATGTAACTGTTTCCTCTTTCCTCTTGGTCTTGAGATGTGGCCCATATGGGAGTGTCTGTCTCTTCCAAGCTGCAAGGTCACCTGTCTTCCATCTTATCTCCTTGAGGGCCTGGCCCTGTCTAACTGCCTATAATATTTCCATCTAATTTGGCTGCCTGCAACAGTACCAATAAAATAAAATAAATTAATAAAATAAAATCCAGGGCTGGGAGATGGCACACTAGAATTAGTGCTTCCTTGGCAAGAGCAAGGGCCTGCATTCAATCCCTGGTTCCACAAAAAAATAAAATAAAATAAAATAAAATCCTCAGAGCACAATACATTCATCTAGAACTTTAAACCAGGGTATCAAAAACAGCTTAAGGTAAAATGTCTTATCAGGGTTTTGATTATGCAAAAATATTTCTTAAAACCTTCTTCAACAGTTTAAAAAGTAAAACTTTGTTTGCCTTTGTTCTGGCTTTCCTGTATTCAGAGTAGTCTAAGTAGTAAGAGAATTCTAACTAGTTAGTATGCAAGAAATGATAGCCTTAGAAAAATCACCATTTTGTAATTTCTAATGAAATATTTTAGCCTAAAAAAGATGGTTAATGGGTGAGACCTTCAGAAAGAAGTTACTGAGGCATCAGGCACTCACCATCTGAACTATCATAAAAGTGGGACAATCAGATGTTGTACCATCCTGCTGTGGTACAGTATGAAGCCTACAGTTCTAAAGTTTTCTTACTGTTTTAGCTCAAAAATTGAATGACAATGAGGCAAGTCCAAAAGTTAAAGAAGCACTTTATTTTAGCTGGTACCCAGCGGCAACACCCAGCACAAAGTGCCTAAGTGCGCACCGAAGCGGGGGAGTGGGGAGCTTGGGGTTTATAAAGCTTAAAACCACAAAGCAGGTGGGGTACAACTTAGGGAGTTCAGGAAGACATGGCAGCTGCTGAGACTAGATATGCTTAGGGGTCTGGAGGAGTTCTTGGAATTCAAGGGTGGGGCGAGGGCTTACAGCAATGGCTTGCAGAAACAGAGGTTTTGTGAGATAGGCACATTTTACAGCAGCTGACATGGTTCACTAAGACGGCACATACAGAACAGGATGGTGGTGCTTTGGTCAGGTTATAACACTTACAAACAAGTTAAGCACATATTGCACTGTGACTAGAAAATTCACAGAAGGTAAATTTGAGTTATTTTTAGGAAAATAGATGCAGTTTGACACCATAATGTTTAGTAAAGTAAATCAGACACACAGTTTTAAATATTGCATGGATTCTCTCACATGAGAAACCCAGAGAATAAATAAAGAGCAAAATAAAAGATAGTGTAATTGGATCCCCCCAGATCTTGGGTTTTTGTTTGGGGGCAACAAAGAATGAAGCCAACCAAACAGCAAGCAGTAAAAGGTGGGAAAATGTCCCAAAGCATGTTTATTCTAAAGAATAAGAGAAAAGGTCTCTACTAGTCAGAAAAAGGTGTTCTGTGAAAGGCAGACACCATAGGTATTTCTGTCCCTGTGTAGAGATGCTCTTGGCTGCAAGCAGGCTTTTGACGTGCAGATGCAGATGCAAGCCTCTCTGTTTGCATTTCACTGCCTGCCAGGGCTCTCCCATTTGTGTGCGACCTGTTCTTTACTCCTTGCATTCCCTTAGGCTTTGTGGTCATTTGTGTAAACTAAAAGGGTGTTCTGTGAATTTAAAAAGATGTTCTAAGACCTTAATCTTTAAAATTCTTAAATTAACTTCAGAATACTCTTTGGATACTAATTCACTTAAGCCCTGACTTTTATTTTTATTTTTTATTTTTTTATGAGCAAAATATATTTATTGAGAGAAAAAAAGCTCCTGTCCCTAGAAAGGGACAGGAGGGAGGGCCCTAGAGAGGGACAGGAGGGGGGCCCCCGAGCGGGTAGTTCCCCCCAGGAAGTTGTCTCTTGCAGGGACTTTTATAGAGGAAAACCATGTGGTAAGGCAGGTTTAAGGTGGTGGAGAAGACATGGAAACTTGCTTAGTTGGGCATGAGGTGGGACAAAACTATGGTCAACCAATGAGATTACAAACACCATTGCTTAGGTAAAATTGATTAAATCCAGTATCAAATGGGAAAGTGAGTCACGTAGCAAGTGAAATGGCCGAAGAATTTTTTTTTTTTTTCTCACTCAGAATGCCTTCAGGGCAGGTTTGGCTGGCTTGAGTTCTGGGGATGAACCACAGCAACCTCAGCTGACTGATTGTTTAAGCTGGCTCTTAAAGAACTGCACTAAGGGGGAGGCCCCCAAGCCCTGACTTTTAGTTTACTTAAGGTTAACTCTTCAGGACCTGTACCCTATCTGCTTAACTTCCCCCATCTGCTGCTGGCTTCAGTAGGAAATGGATATAGGTTTTCTGCAAAGGAGATGGAAACCAAGAGCTGAGAAGAGGGATGCAAAGCAGTCGAGATATGTCACATATATGCACCAACTTTCCACAATGGATGGAATCATTATATGCTGCAAAAAGATAGTAAGAAAAATTAAAATAAGCCAAAAGAATGACAGATTCATTGTATTTATTTTTTGGTCTCTGTTTAATTAACTTCTGCTCTAATCTCTAGAATTGGCTTTCTTCTACTAGTTTTGTATTTCTTTTTTTTTTTTTTTTAAGAGAATAAAGCAGTAAAAAAATAGAAATGATACAGAATTTCACTAAACAAAATCATAGGAATTCAACAATGTTTGTTATGTGTCATGTTGTCTTTAAATTAGTTTTTCAGATTACCAGATATTATAAGCATACAAAATTGGTCAGAAAACATTAAAAAAGAGAAAAAAAGTTTAAGCATTAATTGCTCCTTTCAATAGGCCAGCAGAAATCAACAGTTACAATTATCCAAGCTATACTGTGTATATATGTATATATTTTTCCCTTCCTTCTTTTCTTTCTAGCTTCAGACTTGGATTGAACTTGTTTTTCTAGCACCACTGGCTCTTCCAGTGTTTCTTTTTTTTTCTTTTTTCTCTTTTTCTTTTTATATTTTTTTATTTAAATTATGTGTGTGTTGGGGGGCATGGCTGGCTGGCATGTGGTGCTGGGGGATTGAACCGTGGTCCCTGTGCTTTGGTAAGCTTGTTCTAAGTAGGTGCTTTAGACCACTGAGCCATCTCACCAGCCCCTCATCCAGTGTTCCTGATGTGAGCATTTAATGCTATAAGTGTCCCTCTTAGAATGGCTTTCACAGTGTCCCGTAAGTCCTGGCATGGTGCACTGGCACTACTGGATTCTAGGAACTGATTAGTTTCTTCCCTGAGATCTTGTATGACTCATTGATCACTCAAGTTTGCACTGGTGAATTTTCATGTGTTTTTATAACTATTGATTTTTAGTTTCTTTGCACTATGATCTGATAGTATGTATGAGAATAATCTTGACTCTTTTGTATTTACTTAAGTATAATCTACAGTTTAGTCTGGGTCCTGTTTTGGAGTATGCTCAATGTGCTGCTGAGAAGAATGTGTATTCTGTTGTTCAGTAGATATATACAATATATCTATAATTATAATATATAATATAAATAGGTATATTAAGTCCATTTGTTTGAATATATGGTGCAACTTTGACATTTTGTTGTTGATTTTTGTTGTTGTTGTTTTTGATCCATTGTTTACTTCTGATAGTGTGGTATTGATATAAGGGAATGAAAATCCCAACCTGAAAGGTATCTGGGATGAGTTCGTATTCTATAAAACTGGAGAATGAATTTTAGGAACAAATAGAGGTTAAGGACAGAATATATTTATCGAGGGAAAAGAAAGATGTCCAAAGACAGAAGGGGGACCCAAGCTGGTTGCCAAGAAAGCTACCAATCCCCAGGGATTTTTATAGAATAAAACCTTGTGGTGAGGTAGGTCTAAAGTGGAAAACATGAGAACTCACTTAGGTGGGCATGAGGTGGGACAAAACTATGGACAATCAATAAGGTTACAACCACCATCAGGTAGGTAAAATTAACTGAACCCAGGATCAAATGGGGAGGTGAGTCATGTAGCAAGTAGGCACAAATATAGAACAGGAGTTTATCTGGTAGCCAACTGGCAGCCTTTGGATTAGTGACTTCCAGGCTTCCTCAAGGTGATGATCAATCCCAGATGCTTATCTTTAGGGAGGTCAGCATTTGTTCAATCTTTGGCCCTTAGGTCTGGCCCAGAGCAGGAGCATCCTCTCTCTCACAGTTTCAAGGTATCTTGTCTTCCATGGTGTCTTCTTGCAGGCCTGGGCCTGTCTGACTGCCTATAACATTTTTCTTAGTTCAGCTGCCTAAAATACCATAATTCTAATGGTTTAACTTTGTATGTGATTTGTTGCTTTTCTCTTATAGCTATTCTATTCTAAGATTCTGTCCTTGTGTTGAACTCCTTAGACTTCACCAGTAATGTCACAGAATCAACCAAATATCTCAACATTAATAAAGCTTCACAGTGACACTGGTAAAGATGGAGGGGTGAGGAAGGGGAAAATGAAAGAAGCAAAATTTCAAAAATAAAAAAAGGAATACAAGGAAGGAAGAAAAGTAGAGTTAAAGGATCTTATTAAGTAGTGAAACAAAAGTAGTTACAAGTAACAGAAAAGATATACAAGAAAATATAAGCAGCAAATTTTTAATAAAAAGAAAAAATAGAGTAAAGCAATAAAAAATACATTCAAGCTCCCTAAAACTAATGAATAAAAAGAGAAATGAGTCAAAATAATTTCTCCATTTATTGTGTGTGTGTGTGTGTGTGTGTGTGTGTGTGTGTGTAACTGGGGATTGAACTCAGGCCCTTGCATTTGCCAGGCAAGCGCTTATTCTACTGAGCCATCTCCTGGCCCCACTCAATGTTTTTGAATGATCAGTTTTCTCCATGCTTTCAATGATCCAGAGCCTGCAATACAGCACAGAAATGGGGGAGGGATAGCGAGTCACTACTGAAACCACTTTGTGTTTGGGTGCTAAACCCTACCCTAAGCATTCCTGCTGGTCATGGTTGGTCAGTGGAATACATCCTCATGCTGTATTTACTGCAGTCTCTTTGGTTCCTGTGTCGCTCTGTGTCTGCTAAGTTAGAGTTTTTCCAACTAGATTTATAGTCTGTGGGTCCCTTAGTCAATCTCTCCCAGGCTGTGGAAATTGTCCAAGTCAAGGTACATCCCTGCTTATGTTGGCAAATGGGGAAAACAAACAGACCACTGGATTCTGTATTGGGTATAAGTGACAGGGTGGGCTTGAATTAAACAATCTGTTGGACTTAGCACTGACACATTCTTACCCAGCCCTCTGAAAGCCACACTCAGCCAACATGGCTTCTTATCACTTCAGGTGGGGTCCTTGCAACCTTCCTAGGCTGATATTAAACTTTTCAAAGGCAGCTATAGCTAGCCCATGCCCTCTGTCACTGTCCTGCAGCTGTCTCCCACCCTGCTGCTATAGTAGTAACACCAGAAGCCTTAAAGTGTAGTTGTTCTGTGGCTGTCTTAAACAATTGACCCATTCCCAAATAGCTTCTTATTAAACATTCAAATATGGTGGGCACAGCACTGGATCTCTTCAATTATAATCAGCCATGAAGAAGAAGTCATTTTCAGAGTAAACCAAAACACTGCTGTGGCACTTTACTGAAGCTGTGGGACTTTCTTAGGCCTAGCACTGTCAGACCAGCCAGTTATTTTTCCAAACTCCTGACCTTCATTTAAGTGGGTCTCCCTCCCCAGGAACTAGGGCCGGGTTCCAAACTGCTTCATATTTTTCCTTTAACTTATGTTCTATTTCTCTCTCATCTCTGTAGTTTCTAGTTTTCCTGTTAGTTCCCTCCAGATTATCAGAGATACTACTTTTTTTCTCTTCACTAAGTTGTTTTCCAGGTGTCAACTGCAGGTCTTAGAAGGGCTACGTTATTGCCATCCTACTTTCTTTCTAAATCCTATCACATTCTGAAGTACTAGGAGTTAATACCTCAACCTACAGATTTCTGGGAGACACAATTTAGCCACTAACACAATCTAATTCAGACTGCTTATATAATCCAGTTCCTTGGAGTTGTGTTTCTGAACTTCTATTTCCTTGATGAAGTCTCCATCTACCCGAAGTCTACCCACAACATACTCCTTTCAGCTTAGCCCCAGCCTTGGGCCCTTGAATCATATTCTGCATTCCTCTTTCTCTTCTATTATAAGACAGTGAAAACTTTACTTTTAAGGAGTTGTGGGTACTGATCTCCTCCAAAATGATAATCTCCTATCATTGGGCTACCAGCTTTACAATGTCAAAAGTAGTGATAACCTGTAGGTTATAGGATGAAGAATAGAATGTCTTACAGCCCATTTAGAAATTCTCCTTATCACATGTGCCCTTTGGGCACCAAATGAGCCTTTAGAGCATGGCAGATGTTCAAAATGTAATCAGACACATGAATTTATCTAAAAGATTTTGGATAGGAAGGTTCTGTGTGATGCTCATCAACTTGTTAGGACACCATGGAGTAAGCAGAAGAAAAAGGAGGCTCTATGCTCTGTGTGCTGAATTCTGTGTAAAATTTTACTATTACTACAAACCTTCATTGTTTCTGTGGATGGTCTCCATTTTTAAAATTTTCTTTATCTAATATTGTTTGTTTACAGTGTATCTTAAAACAGTGGTTTTCATTAAGAACAGAGCCACTGCAAACCTTGGAGACAAGAATTAAAGAGGAAATAATTGATCAAAAATTTGTTTTTAAGGGGCTGGGGTGATGTCTCAGTAGAATAAGCGCTTGCCTGGCAAGCTCAAGGGTCTGAGTTCAATCCCCAGTTCCGAAAAAAAAAAAAAAAAAAAAAAATTGTTTTTAAGATATTCAAAAATACTTTGTCAGTTTTGTTTTCCTTGTGTAAATTCCTTTTGCTAAGGTGGATGGGTTATATAAAATAAAATTTTCTTCACATTAATTGAGCCTTTATATAACTATGTATCCTTTGATCTAAAACTAATCATCTGTCCTATAAACAATCATCTCTCTAATGAGAGAGGGAAATAGGTTATGTGCATTTATGGAGAAGAAATAAAGAACTGTTTAGATATCATATTTAGTACATATGCAGTTGAAGCAAGCACTAAACACCATATTTACATACCACAAATGACAAACTCCATTGGATCCTTAGTCATTGCTTCCTCAAATTGTTGCAAAACCATTCTGACACATTGTTCTTGTCCCAGGCTTGTTCTCATCTCCTTCAATCCATTCTCAGTGCTACTGCCAGAGTGCTCTTGCCAAAATACTCCCACTACCTAAAGGGTAAGATCTAAACTCCTTACCATGGTGTAATTTGCAAAGACCACTAATGATCCTTGCCTGTTTTCTCACACTGATCTGCATGTTCCAGCAGGAGTTTCTATAAACATTATTTTTTACTAATTTATTTTCAACATGTAGTTCATACAGGGGGTGAGGATATGACTAAAAATATAGTAATTGTTTAAATTTCTATAAGTTTATTACAGTAATAGACACACTGCCATTACTTTTTTTCAAAATATTTCTGCTCACTTGAACACACTTGCTCAATTGTTCTTGCCACATTCTGAAGCAGTCAATTCTAGAAGTCCCCTTCTGTGATTCTGCACTCAATTTCTGATGCTGCATGCCTGCCCATGGAAAGGCAGGCTGTACAAACACCACACTGCGTCCTCATCCACCTTATTCACTGACTGGCACCATGTGACTTCTGGCTCTTTCCTGAATCAAAATTACATAAAGATAAACATGCCAAATTGATTCAGGACACTGTGGCAGCCACAAGAGTGCAAATAAAATGGGCTAACTTTGTTTGGCACTAAAAATTGTTTACCACTTTTTCAGAAAGCTTTATATGAATATTTATAGAATACAGACAAAAAACATGGGGTCTACACCATCATTTACTATCAATGTGTTTTTCTCTTCTAAAAATTTATCTCATATTGTAAATTTAAGTTATGGGAGGATCACAAAGGAATTGGCAGAAAATATTGTTTGATTGAAGTTGGGAGAATTTTGTCGCAATAGTTATTGTGAACATTTCTGTCATACAAAAAAAAAAAAAAAAAAAAATTACATACCTGAGCTACTGATCTTGAACATCCTGGGAGCATCTGTGAGTTTTTGACATTTCATCTCAGAATAGCAACCCTTCTATCAAGAGTGATACCAGTAAGTGGAAAAATTCAACCTCCTCAGAGTGAGACCACCTTGTCTACTTATTTTACTGTGTCTTCTCAAAGGAACTTAGAGAATTAGAAGTAATCAGGGCTAGCCAGATAGCTGAGTGGACTAAAGCATCTGCTTAGGCAGGGCTCAGGGACTGGGGTTCTATCCCTGGCCTGCCATGCTGGCCCCACCCTTGGTGATTGAGACTGGGCGTGGTGGCTAGCACCTACAATCCCAGTGCTTGGGAGGCTGAAAGCAGGAGGATCACTACCAGTCTGATCTATGTGTCGAGACCCTGTATACTAAATATGTTTAAACAAAAAAAAAAAAAAAAAAGGAATTAGAAGTAATCAAAACTGCTGCTTGGAAGCTGCTCTCCCTCAGTTCAATCCCTGGTGCTACACAAATGAAGTAACAGTAAATAAGGACTTGGTGTTCTTGGCCATCACATCTGGCACCTTCTCTGATTAGCACACATATCACTCTGAGAGCTGATAACACCCATAGTATAAATCAGTGCATTAATATGCATCCTTGTGGAGAGGTCAGGATAGGAGGAGAAATCCATGGCATAGCTATAGTCTGTCTGAAGCTTGGCCTGTAACATACTTTCTCTCCAGACTACCAAGCTTCAAACTTTTAAAACAAGAATTATTTTCCTTTCATGAATATTAAAGATCAACTCAGAATTGCCTGTGGATGAAATAAAGTGTCTCAT
Source organism: Octodon degus (assembly GCF_000260255.1). NCBI lineage: Eukaryota > Metazoa > Chordata > Mammalia > Rodentia > Octodontidae > Octodon > Octodon degus. The sequence goes on from NW_004525043.1 coordinate 259,509, forward strand.
CTGACAAGAAAGTTGTGCAGAGTTTCTGTCTTCTGTATCCTGTCTTTTTTTCTATCATCTAAAAATAATGGTTATGCAAATTTTAACTAAAAAAGGGGGCACAGAAATTTATGAAGCTATAACCTCATAAATTTTTGTCTAAAACACCTGAATCCTGTACTGAAAGGAAAAAGTTTCCAGAACATACTACACATAAACATAAATACAAGTATAAATGTTTCTGTTTATCTAAATTACCCAGTTTCTCAGTGGCCCACTGTGCCCATCAGAGTTTATGTAGGTAGTCCAGTACAGGGACTTGTATACTGAGAAATGAGAGGTGTTTCAAAGACCTGAAAACTCAAAGGTGGATCAGTAATGCAACCCGGAAATCTGCAGAGAATAATCACATACCCTTGGTCTCATGGTCTAGTCTCATGGAACAAAAAGATGAGGGGATGAAGATGTTAAGCTCAAAGACAGGCCATAGAAGAGCTGCCCTGGATTTGGCTGCCCAGGAGCAGACAAACAACGATAGAGGGCAGACATTGTGAAAGCTAGAACTGTAATGAGATAGACATGCAGCTAGACAGGCCCTTAATCGAAGCAAAGAGGGAGAATACATGCAAGGTTTTCTGTCCTCCAGTCTCCCACCAGTACCTTTTGTAGCTCAGATCTAGCAAGAAATTAAATAAATAAATTCAATAATTTGTACAAAGAGTGTAAGTAGAAGGTGTTATGGGTCACTCAGAATAGGAACCAGATCAGCCAGGTTGGAATTTGGAAAGCTGTTTATTACTGAGCTCAGGGCCCCTGTCTGCTCTCATGCAGGAGAGGATGGAAAGGCAGCAGCCCAGGAAGCAAGAAGGGGTTTTAAAACCTGGAACCACATTGAGTTTGATAAGCAAATTCATTGAATGACCACATTCAGTTTGGTAAACAAATTCGTTGTCTGACACAAAATAATACTTTCAGGGTGATTGGGACCACAACTCAAACTACATTTCTGGGGCTTTTGTTTCAGTCTCTGGTTAATTTTCACCTGAGTACCTGCAGGCAGCCTTGCATAGCCCAGAGGTTACAAAAAGATAAAGCCCATTTAGTTTCCTTTGTCATCTCTGTAAAGCTAACTTTGCAGACAGGAATTGGTGAGAGTCACAGGAATTCTACCTAGCAAATAGCAAGAAACAGCCACTAGTTACTAAACAAGTTAGAACAGTGGTAAGTATACGTTTGAACAACAGAAAGCTCAAGATTTACATTTATAATCTAAAACATGAGTTGACTCATTACAGAAGGAAGTTGGGGAAAAGGTCAAATAGAAAAATAACTAGTTTACCTATTATCTTTGTTTTGCTTTTAACACTCTCTGTGACACTAAAATGTAATAGGTTACATAATTCTATGCATTGTTTAGTTGGTAAAGATTAAAAGCAATGGTTTCTATAAATACACTATTTCTATCTTTTAAAAAACTTTATCTATTTATTTATTTTGTTTTTGTTTTATTGTGGTACCGCGGATCAAACTTGGGACCTTGCATGTGCCAGTCAGGCGCTTGTGCCACTGAGCTGTCTCCCTGACCCTAAAAAAACTTTAAAATAATACCGTATGGTATCATGAAACTACCCTGCATTCTGGCAATGTCTTTCTCTAAAGGGAAGCCTTGAAATTCATGACAGCTTTTGAGAACAGATTATCTTTTCTTTCTTTCTTTCTTTCTTTCTTTCTTTCTTTCTTTCTTTCTTTCTT
>NW_004525043.1:261413-262591 GCF_000260255.1 Octodon degus
ATTTTATTGTCTTCACAATAAAAAACATGAAAAGTTAAAACTGGATCACGTGGCCCTTTTTCTTATCTCCTCGGAGTTCCAAATGCTTACATCTCTTAATAGCCAGCATTCTCTTAGATCTGCATTGGGCTCAATACACTCAAGCCTCAGGACAATCTTCTTTGTAGTTTTGGCCTTCTTATGGAAAATCTGTTTAGTCTGCCCACCATAGCCACTCTGTTTCCTGTCATAACACCACTTTTCCTGGGCATATAGGGAATCCTTGCCTTTCTTGTACTGTGTCACTTTGTGGGGTTGATGCTTGCCACAGTTCTTACAGAAAGTTCGCCGGGTTTTGGGAACGTTCACTATGCTTGCAGGCATGACCAGCGAGGAAAGCGAAAACAGATTTTCTACGAAAGCATGAGGTACTGCTTTCAGAAAATGGACATGACAAAACAAGGTATTAAAGGAAGGTGTACAAATCCTCTTGAATCTAGATAGTGATATAGGGAACTTCTAAATGATATAAAGGAAAAATGATCTCTCGATCTGACCTTGATGAGTTTGTGCTTCCTAAAACCGGAAGAATGAATTTTAGGAACAAATGGAGGTTGAGAGTAGAATATTTCTTGGGAAAGAAAGCTTCTGTCTGAGAAAAACAGAAGGGGGGCCCTAGCGGGTTGCCCAGGAAGCTGTCTCTTTCAGGCTATTTTCATAGGGCAAAACCATGCGAGGCTAAGGGTTCGAGAATATGGGAACTCGCTTAGGTGGATGTGAGGTGGGACAAAACTACTGTCAACCAATGGGATTACAAGCACCATTGCTGAGGTAAAATAGATTAAGCCCATGGCCAAATGAGGAAGGGAGTCACATAGCAAGTGGGCATGAATGTAAAACAGGACTTTATCTGATAGTCATCAGATAATGGGTCTTTCTGGCTTTCTCAGGGGGAAGATCAATCCCAGATGCTAATCTTGAGGGAGGTTAGCCTTTGTTTGATCTTTGATCTTAAAGTCTGGCTCACAGCAGGAGCATCTGTCCCTCTCACAGATGTGTTATCTGTGTTATCTCCTGGAGGGCCTGGCCCAGTCTGACTGCCTATAATACTTTTATCTAACTTGGCTGCCTGCAACAATAGGATTGTTGAGGGTTTAGATAAAAACATCTTGTGTGTGTGTGTGTGTGTGTGTGTGTGT